>NC_084738.1:44804563-44962063 GCF_033978785.1 Entelurus aequoreus | reverse complement strand
TTCAAGGAAGGTAGTCATTTCTTGTGACACCAGTTGTGGCCCGTTATCTGAGACCAACTGAAGAGGAGAACCGAACCGGCTGAAAATCTCCCCCAGCCTCTCAATCGTCTTTGCAGTGGTAGTGGTTTTCATTATGGCCTCTTCCGGCCACTTACTGTGGGCGTCCACACACACAAGGAGCATACAACCCTCTACAGGTCCTGCAAAATCAATGTGCACCCGTTGCTATGGTTCTTCGGGAAACTCCCAGGGATGTAGAAGAGCTAGTTGGGGTGCCTTCCTAACTTCTTGGCATGAGGAACAGGTTTTGGCGGTAGTCTCAATCTCTCTGTCCACTCCTGGCCACCAGAAGTAACTCCTTGCTATCTCCTTCATTCGAACTATTCCACTGTGACCTGCATGGAGCTGTTGCAGAACAGATTTACGCAATGATGGCGGAATAACCACCCTCCTCCCCCACAGTAAGCAACCAGATTGCACCGACAGTTCTGCTCTCCTGGAGAGATAAGGTTGAATACTGGGGGCATCGCTACCTGATCTACCCCCCATCACCATGTCCATCACTGCAGACAGGACAGGGTCAGTGCGAGAGGCCCTCCTCACATGAGCAGCAGAAACTGGCGCACCATCCACCTGACTGAAGTAAAAGATTTCTGCTGCCCGCGGCTCAGGCCTGGTGATAGGAAGAGGCAGCCTGGACAGGGCATCGGCGTTGCTGTGCAGGTCAACCTTGCGATACTTGATGTCATACGAGTGTGCAGACAAGAGCAACGCCCACCGCTGCATGCGACTCGCGGCAAGTGAGGGTAACCCAGTGTGCGACCCCAGGATGGTCGTCAGGGGTCGGTGATCTGTCAGCAATGTAAATTGTCTCCCATACAGGTACTGATGGAACTTGCGAACCCCATAGACGATGCTCAACGCCTCCCTCTCTATCTGAGCATAGTTAGTCTCTGCTTTGTTCATGGTCCGTGATGGAAATGCTATAGGCCTCTCTACCCCGTTCGGCATTAAATGTGAAATGACCGCCCCCACTCCATACGGGGATGCATCGCAGGCCAACTGAATGGGGAGTGATGGATCGAAATGGGTCAGTACCCCTGACGTCACTAATGTCTCCTTTGTTTTCTGAAAAACCTCTTGACAGGCATCACTCCAATTCCACTTCTTTCCTTGACAAAGTAGGTCATGCAGCGGCTTGAGCCTGGATGACAAGTTCGGTATAAAACGGCCATAATAATTCAGTAAGCCCAAGAATGAACATAATTGGCTAACATTCTCTGGCGGCGGGGCATCCACTATCGCTCGAACCTTTGACGGTGCAGTATGCAACCCTCGGGCATCAATTACATGTCCCAAATATTCAACAGACAGTTGAAAAAATTTGCACTTGTCTTTGCGAACCCTGAGCCCATATTCTTTCAGCCTTTGAAGAGCAGCATCCAAATTGTCCAGATGTTCTTGGTCCGTACTTCCTGTGCACAGAATATCGTACAAATAGCACTGTACACCAGGGAGGCCATGTAGGATCTGATCCATGGCACGTTGGAAAAGTGCAGGGGCTGATGTGATCCCGAAAGGAAGTCGACAATATCTGAAAAGCCCCTTTTGTGTAGTTATGGTGAGCAAGTCTTTAGAATCCTCATGAACGTGCATTTGTAAGTAGGCTTGGTTAAGGTCTATTTTGCTAAACTTTTGCCCCTTACTCAGCCCGGCAAACAAATCGTCAATGCGGGGAAGAGGGTATTGCTCTGCTGACAGTACAGGGTTCAGTGTCACTTTAAAATCTCCACAGATTCGTATTTCTCCCGTCTTCTTGGGTACAGGAACTATGGGCGTGGCCCACTCGCTGACAGTCACCGGTTCCAAAACACCACTTTTAACTAAGGCGTCCAACTCATCCCCCACTTTTGATCGAATAGCATATGGTACAGACCTGGCTTTCATAAACTTTGGTGTTGTTTCCGGTTTAATATTTAGCTTGACAGTAATGTCCTTCATACTGCCCAACTCCTTCCGGAAAACCTCATCATGTTTCCTCAAAATAGCAGCTAGACTAGTAGCTGTTGGTGATACCATTTTTACAGTGTGCCAGCTTAGCTTCATTTTCTCTAGCCACACACATCCCAGAATAGCCGGGTAATCACCTTTAACAATATAAATGGGGAGCTTCCTCACCTGATTGTTACTCTGTACCACGACATCAGTCATTCCTGCCATGGGTACAGGTTCCCCTAGATAGGTTTTGAACCTAGTATCAGACGGTCGCAGCGGAAGGTGTCCCAAAACTTTTTTGTAAACCCCCTCTGAGATGATGGATGCTTTTGAACCAGTGTCTATTTGCATACTCACTGGGTGCCCCTCCAGCATGGGCTCCACCCAGTAACCTTCTGAATCTTCATCCATCTTCATTATATTCAGTGTGTGTACACTCATCTCCTGTTCTCCTTCCGAAGAATCGCTGGACACAGTCTCCCTTTGTCTCACAGTGTGCACCTGTGTTTTCCTCCTGTTCTTCACAGAGTCATGTATGTTGGCAGACTTTGATGTTTTCTCCTTGTTCTTTTTTTTTAAGCAGGCCCGCTCGATATGGCTTCTTCTTCCACAACTGCGACAGTCCATATCCTTATACCAGCATGACGTGGCTAGGTGTCCTGATTTTCCACAACGGAAACATGTCCCTTGTCCACTAGGTCTATCCGTTTGAACTGTATGCACTCCGCCTGTAGCGTTCATTTGGTGAGCCTCCTTTGAGGCCATTTCCATGGCGACACTGATTTCAATGACTTTTTGCAACGTCGGGTTACTTTCGGTCAGCAGTTTCTTCTGAGCGGCTTCATTTCTCAGTCTGAGGACCAATCTGTCTCTTAATGCGTCATTTAAACCTTGCCCAAATTTACAATGTTCGGCTAATTTCCTCAGCGCTGCAACAAACATGGTAACAGATTCCCCCTCTTCTTGATTTCGTCTGTGGAATCTAAACCTTTCTGCGAGCATTAATGGTTTGGGTGAAAAATGCTGGGTCAGAACATCCACTGTTTCTGCATAGGTTTTGGTCCCCGGTTTGGTGGGCTGCAGCAGGTCACGTAACAAATTAAATGTCTTTGGACCCATCACTGACAAAAATGTGGGTACTATTTTATCATTAGCAATGTAATTTGCCAATACAAAATAGTCAAAACGTTCTGCATATGCACTCCACTGTTCCACGTGCTCATCAAAAGGGCCAATATTACCAACAACTCCTGCCATTTTCCTTTCAGGCTCCTGGTTATTTGCAATATCCTCTGACAATTCTTCCTCCTCAGACGGTCCTCCCTCCGGTGATGTCACACGTCTCATCTTCTCCTTTTTAAAAAAAAATGTCCTCTTCGCGCTATTCACAACAGACGCAGGCTGTGACGCGCCAAATGCTAACTAGCCGCGTTAGCTTCTCCTCAGTAAAACATCGCCACTCGTAAAACTTGACTACACGCACACATTCCAGACACACCGCGCCCGTGGGATCTCAAACCACCTCGTCGCCACTTGTTATATATGTCCCCATTATTTGTAGGTTTGTCTACGTACCAATAAGTAGACGGGCACGGAGCTATTTCTTAGCGTGTCTTTATTTTAGCCGGCACTTCAATACAACGACACAACATCCGGGTTCCCATCATGCATTGCTTACAACTACGGCAAGTTGCGATGTCCAAAAACATAACATATATATATATATATGTATGTATGTGCGTGCGCGGGTGTGCGTACGTACTTTCCTGTGTAATATCTTCATTTGCGTTTGTTTACATCACATCTACCTCATGTGCCATGAGTCAATAGGTCATGTTTCCCTGATTGATCTACTTTTTACATTGATCCAACTCTCAAATGCTCACAGATATAATTCCCTTTATGAAAGGCCATGTGTCTGGAGACACAGTCACACAAATTACTCAATGTGGCAGTTTTTTGATTTTGTTTACAGCGCATTTATTGGCTTGTTTGCTCGGGCATCTTTTCAGCCTCAGCCTTGGCCAGCTGCTCGGGCCACCTTCTTGCTCCGAAGGAAAGGGCTTATGTTTTCCCGACGCAGGAAGCAGCCAATTGTAACTGGAGCTGGCGGCGTAGAGGGAGAGCGTGAGTGTGTAGTGGAAACGAATGGCTTAGCTTTTGACAAATAGCGTTGTGGAGACTAATTGCTCGCAGGGAAGTGAAGTATAACCTCGGTTTTGAAGAGAGAGCTTTGCTTATTTTTGCAAAAGCCCCATAACACGCCATTTTAAGAAATAGCCTGCTCTTCCATTGACAAACTGTTCCTGGACATAAATGTGGTGTATTTTCCGGTTTCGCGTGTCCATGGTCTGCTGTGGCTGTGTTTTTATTTGTTTTATGGAAACTGTTGACCATTTTGAGGCAAGGAGGCTGGTAGGCATGCACGGCACCTGCCTCAGTGCCAAAACAAACACCCCCCAAACTGTTATTGTTGACCATGTTTGTTGTTGATTAGCGTCCAGACAGATCTGTGGTACATCAGCCAACTCCAGTCATGGAAGTGGGCCAGCGACTGGCTTTCCTGTGCATGGAGAGGCCCAGAAGGGGAAGGGGATGGGCAGTCTTTCGTTTTGTCTTTTGATAAAGTGACACAGCTTTTTAAATTGGCTTGTTTCATCTGTCTTCATCTGTGAGGTCTGCTTTTGTGCTTCTTTCATAACCTTTTTGGTTGCTGTTGGTAGTCTCTGTTTTTGAGAAGTAGTAGGAGAGACCAAAGTAGTCAGCGTTTGATAAGTAGTTTTCTCTGGCGAATGTTATCTAAAAAAAAATCTGCTTCCTTTTTTCTACTCTCAATTATCTGATTAAATTACCAGGCTTTTCCTGCAACTATTTACTCGACTGAACCAGAGAAATGTTGACTCAACTATTCCTACGTCTGATATGATCTGCGCATGGCTAAAAATAACCCAAGTGAGGTTTTATTTATACGATAGAAATTACTTCAATGTGGGTAATACCAGGGCAGGTCTTGTTTTTGCCCAAACTAAATTGAATTGGTTTGGAGCTTGACTCATACTCATTTGCATACTTAGCTAACTATTTCTGCTAACCAATCTTGACTCCAAACTTTGTGTTGTTTTTTTTATTTGATTTTGTTCTTTACCTTGACTTGCTGAAGCCCCCTTGTTCCTCTTCCTGGGGGTTAAAAACCTTGCAATCATATCAGTGCACCAGGTGTAGGCATAGCTTCAGTGGGATCAGTTAAATCTTCGAATCAACTCCAAAGAATGTGAAGCAACTAGTGCAAACGCTCTAAAATTGGAGTGTTGTGATCTCATTTCAGAGGGACTCGAAGCGAGGCGCCCTCTTCATTGTTGTATAATCTGTCCCAACCCTCCCACTTTCAGGCCCTTTAGTGCCTGAAACTGAGTACAACAGAGTATAATGGAATAAAACAAGACCTTTTTTGTGATGGCAAATAATGAATGCAGAGTGAATGTCAAAACCGGCTAAAACAAAAGCACCTCATTGTGCTTTTTTTATGATGAAGGCAGCTGCTGAAACAATTCCCTGCATGGATTACTTAAATATTGTATCACTAGTTTGGCTTTCTCCGGCTTAGGGACATCAGCCAAGGACAAGTGCTTTGTAGAAGGAAATTTAAATCTGTCCAACTGCTTTTGGTTCAAGGCTTGAAAACCGCAACAATTTTTGGTCGCTTTTAGATGCGATCGCTGAGTATTCATGGATGCACTCCACCCCGCCATTTACCCATGACCAAGATTTATCGCCTATCGGAGGCCGCCAACCGCGGCCAAAATAGTAGAGTATGAAGCATACACTCTGGAGTCAAGGCCCTGGGGTGATTATTTTTTTCTTCTGAAACATAAGCCCTTAAATATTGACTCTTGGGGAATTCTAAGAAGACAAAGGCAAGACTACACGTAAACAGATTGAAACATTACTTTTTTATGCGCCTTCTAGCTGCTCTAGCTAAGTGGCTAATTCTACTCTTTTGATCTAACTCTAGCTGCCTTTTCTCCTGCATTGTACATTATTATTCACACATACTGTTAATTGAAATGTTTTTGCAGCTTTGATACAATTTGCTTTCATTTATGTTTTCAGGTGATTATAAACTAATCAAACGCAGAACTTTTTTTAATATATATATATATATATATATATATATATATATATATATATATATATATATATATATATATATATATATATATATATATATATATATATATATATATATATATATATATATATATATATATATATATATAAAGTATATCCCGATTGGACCGGCTGTGCTGTCTGAGAGGAGGACCACCTGTGATGTCACAGGGATAGTATAATGAGTTTAAAGGCCTACTGAAATTAATTTTTTTTATTTAAACAGGAATAGCAGATCTATTCTATGTGTCATACTTGATCATTTCGCGATATTGCCATATTTTTGCTGAAAGGATTTAGTAGAGAAAATTGACGATAAAGTTCGCAACTTTTGCTCGCTGATAAAAAAGCCTTGCCTGTACCGGAAGTAGCGTGACGTCACAGGAGGTCAAATTCCTCACAATTTTCCTTTGTTTTTGCAATGGAGCGAGAGAGATTTGGAGCGACCTAGCGACGATTACCCCATTAATTTGAGCGAGGATGAAAGATTCGTGGATGAGGAACGTTAGAGTGAAGAACTGGAGGCAGTGCAGGACGTATCTTTTTTCGCTCTGACCGTAACTTAGGTACAAGCTGGCTCATTGGATTCCACACTCTCTCCTTTTTCTATTGTGGATCACAGATTTGTGTTTTAAACCACCTCGGATACTATATCCTCTTGAAAATGAGAGTCGAGCACGCGAAATGGACATTCACAGTGACTTTTATCTCCACGACAATACATCGGTGACACACTTAGCTACTGAGCTAACGTGATAGCATCGTTCTCAAATTCAGATAGAAACAAAATACATAAATCCCTGACTGGAAGGATAGACAGAAGATCAACAATACTATTAAACCATGTACATGAACTAGCCTGGTAAAGCTTAACAATGCTGTTGCTAACGACGCTAAGGCTAACTTAGCAACCGGACCTCACAGAGCTATGATAAAAACATTAGCGCTCCACCTACGCCAGCCAGCCCTCATCTGCTCCTCAACAGCCGTGCTCACCTGCGTTCCAGCGATCGACGGCGCGACGAAGGACTTCATCCATGGGTTTGGCGGCTAGCATCGGCTAGGCGTCTGCTATCAGGGTAAGTAGTCCCTGTTGTGTTGCTACAGCCGGCCGCTAATACACCGATCCTACCTACAACGTTCTTCTTTGCAGCCTCTATTGTTCATTAAACAAATTGCAAAAGATTCACCAACACAGATGTCCAGAATACTGTGGAATTATGAAATGAAAACAGAGCTTTTTCTACGGGCTCCGAATACTTCCCTTGCCCTCGTGACGTCACACGCATACGTCAGCATAATAAAACGTTTTTAACCGGAAGTGTGGCGGGAAATTTAAAATTTCACTTTATAAGTTAACCCGGCCGTATTGGCATGTGTTGCAATGTTAAGATTTCATCATTGATATATAAACTATCAGACTGCGTGGTCGGTAGTAGTGGGTTTCAGTAGGCCTTTAAATCTATATGCAAATTGGCTAGTGCAGAATGTCAGCAAGCATGGATTTTTAGGTTGTTGGCCTGAGATCAGTTGCGCTATACTGGACGGTGTATAGCTCACATAATTGGGACATTTTTCAATTTTTCTTTGCTGTATGTCCAAGTAACTACACTGATTGCATTGACATCAACTGTTTTGCAAGTCATGAGCATTGAGCGGTGATCTATTTGAATCGTTATTGTTGCTGTAAATAGACCTTGCACAGGTTTCTTAAAAGAAGAGTTTGACCGCGGCATGACTCAAAGTTTAGCAGCGGTGTTATGAATCAGTAGATGAATCAATCCGAGGGCTCCACTGAAAACATCAACGATATGCTAATTTGTCCTACATTGCGCATTTTGCGTCTGTAAGCGGGCGCTGTGTGTAATCATTGCCTCTCGCTATCTATAATGTATAGTGTGGGGCCCGGGTGCCTGTGTTTATGTGATACCATGCTCCGTGGGGCTCGCTGTTGCTCGTTGCTCTTTCACACTAATCCATAGTCCTGAGCTGTAATGGACTGATGGCGCAAAGTGCTGCGCCCAGAGAAAAAGCTTTAATTGATCCTATTGACAGGCGTGCATTACAGCCGTCCGTGCTACATACAAGGTGGTCCTAATTGACGGCACTGTCGCATATTGTGTCCAAACAAATGCGCTAATGAGGCAGCTGACTTGCATTGTAAAACTACCTGTGTCCCCAAGAGGACTTTTACTGCAGGGAAATCCGCTTCAATAACTATTGTTGATCCATGAAAAAGTAGTACAATGTACCTCATATAGAGTAACAAAAATGATACTGTTATAGCAATGCCCGACCAGTAGTTGGCAATGTAACTTAACAACAAACCAACTGCCTGTCCCCTCTGACAAAGTAGTCTTTTGTATCCTCTTTGTCTAGTAATATGTGCTATGTCAACAAAGACTTTGAAAAGTGGTGCTACTCATACTCTAGTAGTAGCTATGACCTAAAGACGCTTCTATTAATTTCAGTTCTGACTGTGACATACTCTGCACATGCTCACACGCAACAATGAAGACACCTGCTCAGGTCTGTTTTTTGGACAGTATTGCACCTTTAAAAGAATGCTTCTGAGGGCTGTTTTTTTTTATCCATTTCCAGTTAGTCTTTTAAGGTTAAGAATTGGTAACCCAAAAGGCCATGCGAAATGCCACTTACTGGCCCGAATTAAGTTTTTTTTCCCGTACATTATTTCTGATTATGGCCATCCATCCTAAAGGTTCATACGACCTGTCTGTTTTGGAATATTGCTGAATTATTGATAGCAATCCGCTCGACAGTCTTTTATTAATTATAACGGAGGAGATGTACTAATTAAGCAGACAGTGTGAGGGTGTCATAATTGTGGCCCCGTTTTAATTTGAGTGCCGCTCATCAATTTTATCACGGCTTAGCAGGGCCGGTGCGGTGATGATGGAGGGGGTTGGTGATGGCAAGGTGGGGTACCCCCCTTGTGTGTAGCCGTGTCTCCGGTCGAGCTCATGTCCATCATTAGGTACCAATCACAACTTATATTTTATTTGCTTAGCTTTTCTCAAGGTGACCTACATTTAAAGAGTATTTTCTGGTTTTCTATCATCATATGCTCCCTGAGGGACTCTTCTGGTCTTGGAATAAAATCTGGAAAACTGTCCTTCAGATAATAGAGTTTGGCTTGTTTAGTTTGTCTGCAAACTTGAGTCCATTTATCCTAATGTGTGTGTTCGTTTTAAGGAAGGTTAACACATGTATTTTATGGATGCAGGGATTTCATATGCTTAATCAGCTGTGCTATATCATCCACTCTCTGGGAACCGGCCGCCCTCCGAGACATTCACGTCTTTCCTTTTACCAATAAACGCTCTCCCATTTTTAAGTTCCAAGTATCCCTCAAGTGTTTTATTTTTTTCTCAGCCGCAATCCATCCCATCATTGACTTGAAGGTGCGCACTCTCATTCTGAGCTTTTTTTTGTACTTGGAACATCAGCTGAGCATTTAATTTGCCTTCTGCTCCTACATATGCATAGAGGATATTTTTGGCACTGGAGGGAAGGTAATGCATTTAACGTGGAGGTGTGTAATTTCACCTAAGAGGCCTTAAATGATGAAGATAATCAATTGTGCTAAGATATAGCTTTATTGTGTTGTATCAGAAAACTTAATTTCATCAAGGAACTTAGTGATGAAGTTTACGTTCATAAAAGGTAATTAATAAGCAGACATTCAGTTAAAAGTATGCAGCAGATGTCCTCCCCAAAAACAAAAAAAAGATATTGTGTGGCGAGGAAGAGCAATAAATTTAAATTAAAGTTTGCCATTTGTTTCTAAGAATCATCTGCTGGCCCAGATCTACATAAATTATTCCATAAAGATGACAAAAAGGGAATATCCTTTTACTTCGCCATCTAATAAAAAGGCCCCCGTTCGTTGTCTTTGGTGTCTTCGATCTAAAGATCTAAAGCGGCGAGCAGGCAGCCGACCAAAACTGTAAATAAGAGACATGGCGCTCCCAAAAATAAAATTTAAAGGGTAATCCATCATGTGTTGGCTTTGCAGCTCAGTTAGGTACATAGAGCGTGGTGTACAGCGGTGTAACAAAGAAACAGGAAGCATCTCTTGAGGAAGGAGAATCTTTATTAGTACGAATGCTTTAGTGTTTTCCACAGTTTAGCAATCTATTTGGTTTGTGCTGGGGGTGTGTCAATATGACTCCATTGTATAATTTGCTATTACGCATGCAAAAGGCTAAAAAAAAGCATACATATCTGTGTTACTAATTACTAGTATCAACATTTCTCATTCTTGTTACATTATATTGTTTTGCTATTTTTTAGTGGTTGCTGCTTATTTTACCACAACAATGTAACACAGGCTGCGTTTTGTAAATTAATTTGCATGAACAGTATTATTCTGCCCTCCTCGAATGTTGAAATTTAGTTTGATAAGCGGTACAAAATGGATGGATGGAAGCATACAGTCCTTTAAAAAGATGAAACAACTTCCAACTTGAGGCTCTGTATTGATAATCTCCACAATTAAGTTTCTGTGAAACTAATCACACAAAGGAAAGTACATTAATATACACATAGTGCACATACATGTAAGAATCATGTTAAATCGACAATACAGTGTCTGGTTCCACGTGACATGTCTGACTTTGGTTTGGGTTCCCCTCTGTTTCCTCCTTTGTTTGCTGTTTGAGACTCTTATTTTGTATCTGTTTCCCATGTGGCACTGTAGGCTGCAACTTCACTTTGCCCGCAGCTCACCTGTTTGTTGTTTGCAAGTAGCGCACTATTTAAATGATGCCTTTCGTTTTGACTGTTTGCCGGATAATTGTTTGCCCTTTACTAGATGTTGCTTGTGTTTTCTCTTTGGTGTACCCTGGACTTTTTCTACCAACCTAATTTTTGCATTGCACTGCATTTTGGGGAGCATTGTTTTAGCAGTACAGTTTTGGACTTTAGTGACTTGCGTGTTTTTTGACTCGTGCTGCTACTTGCTAGCTTTTCTTGAGGTCGAATAAAGGACTCTATTGTTTGAACCTACAAGTATGTCTCCACATTATTTGGTAATGATACAAACTACAATAGCAGGATGTGACGTACACCTTTGTAAAAACTGAAAAAAGGCAATGCAACCATACAGGATAAAGGGTGGCTCTTATGTCGATAGCTTATTGCTAACATACAATAGATGAAAATTAGCTTCGTAATCGTTTTAAACTTGTACAAACGATAAACAAATTAGTTTTTAATGAAACAAAGTTGATACAGAACAGTAAATGCATTTTTACTTACAGGCACAGTTACCAAACTATTGACACTAATATTGACCGATACTTTTGTACTCCCAGTGCAAGTCTGCTGCTTAATGCATTGTGTGTGCTGACTAGCTACAGAAGCCTGGTGCACAATCCTTAAACTCCAACTTTAAAACAAGTGACATGTTTTACAGTAGAGCCTCTAAAATAGGGATGTCAAACATACGGCCCGCAAATAGGTTCAATCCGGCCCGCAAGATTAGTTTGCTAAATATAAACATGAGCTGTATTTTTTTAAATGAAATAAACTGCTTTTCTAAATGTGTCCTCTCGATCACACAATTTTTAATTTTGTTGACAAGTAAACTGTTTTTACCCTGGCGAGCAAGTATGCCAGGCAAGAGATGAACAGTGAAGTGTAGCTGTGGCTCCTTTCTCTCGACCCAACACAGAAACATCGTTCTTTGGCGCCCTTTTGCTGCAAAATGTCTATGTCAAAAAAGGGAAAAGTGGATGCAGAGTGCAGAGTGTTCCAAGAAAAATGGGCAGCCTATAATTTATTCACCGAAGTGAATGGGAAAGCTGTGTGTTTGGTGTGTTCACAGCAAGTTTCAGTGCTGAAAAAATATAACCTTCGTTGCCATTATGAGACTCTTCATGCCAACAAATACAACAACTTGCAAGGACAAGAGAAGAGAAAAGATGAATGAATTGATGGCAGTTCTGAAAAAACAGCAATCTGTATTCACTCATAGCCGAGAAATCAGTGACGCTGCAGTAAACGCTAGTTATCTTATCGCTAATGAAATCGCAGTGGCTTCAAAACCATTTAGTGAGGGTGAATTTGTGAAGACATGCATGTTGAAGGCTGCGAAAATTGTGTGCCCTGAAAAGCGCCAGGCTTTTGCAAATATCAGCCTGACAAGAAATACAGTTGCAGACAGGATTTCTGATCTTTCGGCAGATTTGGACAGCTGGTTGAAGCACAAAGAAAAGACATTTATTGCGTTTTCAATTGCAATTGATGAAAGCACGAACATTACAGATGTTGCACAATTGGCCAATTACTTTTGCGGAGTTGATGACACTTTGACCGTCACGGAGGAGTTCGTAGAGTTGGTGCCAATGACAGACCACAACAGCAGCTGATATTTTCACCGCACTTGTCGGCGCACTGGACAGAGTGGGAGTGGACTGGTGCAGCGCTGTCAGTCTGGCTACAGATGGTGCGCCCTCATTGGTCGGAAAAAAAGCAGGTGTTGCGAGAACATTTGGAGAGAAAGTGCAGACTGCAAATGGAGATCATGCTTTTTGGACATTTCACTGTATTTTCCATCAGGGGGCTTTGTGCTGCAAGTCTTATAAAGATGGATAACGTCATGAGGGTGGTCGTCCAAACTGTTAATTTCCTCCGATTCAGAGGCCTGAATCACCATCAGTTTGACAGCCTTCTCAGAGAGAACGAGCACAACCGTGGCCTGCCGTACCACACCGAGGTAAGATGGTTAAGCCGAGGTGCTGTGCTGAGGCGTTTTTTTTTTTTTAAATCTTCGAGTGGAAATTGAACATTTCATGGAAGGAAAGGGCAAACCGGTGTTAGAATTTCAGTCAACAGAATGGATACAGTACCTCACATTTATGGTGGATGTTACAGAGCACTTGAATAAGTTAAACACAATGCTGCAAGGGCGCAATAAAGTTGTCATGCAGTATTATGACAACATATGTGCATTCAAGTTGAAGCTGTCTTTGTGGGAGGCGCAACTCGCAGGTGGTGACGCAGCTCACTCTCCTTGTCTGAAAGATGTGTGTGCGACCCAACATGCCAGAGACTTGAAGCGGTTTAAAGTTAAAATAACGGCACTACTGGGGAAGTTTGAGCAACGCTTTCAGATTTTTTGTGAACTGGAGAAAGACTTCAAAGTTTTTTTTCTCACCATTCACCATTGCTCTGATCTGCCGTCAACATCCAACTTGAAATAATAGACTTGCAGTGTGATTCTGATTTGAAGGGCAAATTTGCCACAGTTGGCTTGGACACATTTTTTCAGTATCTCTTGCCAGGTTACTCCAAATTGACTCCCCTTGCTACAAAAGTTTTGCGCATGTTTGAAACCACAGGTTTTCTCTCTCATGAGCATTAATAAAACAAAGTTACGCTCAAGGCTCACGCACAAGCACTCCAATACAGTCCTGAAATAGTCTGCCACTCAAGATGACCTGATATCGATTGACTTGTGAAAGCTAAACGATGCCAGGTTTCTGGAGTAAAATAAACAATTAGTAACTCCGTAACCCCACCTAAATGCTGCATGAGACACTACAGCTTGATATAGTTCTATAACAAATATTGTATTGTGTGCAAATTTAAAGAAAGTGAACGTTGTGTTATTTACTGCAGTACTGTTAGTCTCTTAAGTGCAAATGTTTTGTTTGTTGAACTTGTTCATGTATTGCATAGCTTCTATTGTTCTATCAATACACAGCGATGCCTTCAAAGCAGGGAATAACTCACCCTCTTGAATAGCTTCTATCTCAGTTTGTATAGTCTGTTGAGTTAACAGAATTATGTGGAAATGACAAATGAGGTATTTGATACAGAGAAGAGTTTTTATTTAGTATTTATGTTGTATTTTGTTCAATCCCAGATAGGCTGTGACTTAAAGTGTGATAATAGATACACCGAGACGAAATCTAAATTCATTGTGTTTGTCATTGTGTTTTTGCAACTGCACTGTTTTCCTCAGAATGTTCAACTAACTTGAAGCGTTTTGTCAAGAGGAACGTTTGTGATACGTACATTTTCAGGATGTGCTTGTTCTATTTTAGACCAAATTAAATCAAAGACACCAAACTAAAGTTGTCATAGTTGTATTTTTAAGTGACTATGCCATGATTTTAACAGTCCAGCCTGTGTGGGAATAGATTTTCCCCCATGCAGCCCCTGAGCTAAAATACATTTTACACCCCTGCTCCAAAATGTTATGCAAACCATTCATCACTAAACCATTTTAGTCAAATAATTGCTTTAGTTATTGTAAGATTCTGCCTAATATTGCCCTTTCACGCTTGGAGCAGTTCTATTGTTCACTTCTTTGTTCATCCATTACTAAGCTGACAGGTTTCACCTACGACACGACCTGCTAAAGACAATGACAAGGTCTCCTTTGAGGCAGAGGTTAATTCCTCGCCGTTCCGCTTATCTCCTACTCGTCTCTTATCTCTACAAGCAGGGGATAAATGTTACAGAGAAGCCAACAATGTGGAATTTAGGAGACATCTTGGCACTCTTGCGCCTCGCCTACACTGAGGCTTTGGTCTAACTTTGGCCCCTCCTGCCCATTCTGGCGTGAACACCATTAGCCCTCGTACTTGGGTCGGCTGCCGACGGGCTTGTTATTGTTTTGATTCAGGCGCCACTTGCTGATCTTGACTCCAGTTGGAGCAGGACATCTCTCTCTCTCTCTCTCTCTCTCTCTCTCTCTCTCTCTCTCTCTCTCTCTCTCTCTCTCTCTCTCTCTCTCTCTCTCTCTCTCTCTCTCTCTGTCTCTCTCTTTCTCTCTCTCTCTCTCTCTCTCTCTGTCTCTCTCTCTCTCTCTCTCTCTCTCTCTCTCTCTCTCTCTCTCTCTCTCTTTGGGGTTTGGATCAGACTCTACTGCAATGTTCTGCCAAAGGCTTAGAGCCGAACTTTGTGTTTAGTTCTTTGAATGCGTGTGTCGTAGCTCTGACATGAGACCAAAATGGATGTGTTTACCATGGGGCTTCGCTCCCTCCCTCTCGGACTGTCAAAGAGCCCTCTGTTGTTTTCTTTCTAGCGGGAGGCTCAACAGAGGGAAACACAACACTGCTGTTAGCGCCGCATGCAAGATAATTTTTTAGGCTTTAAGAGCAGAACCAAACATGGTCCAACTTGAGAATCTCCTCTACATGTTTGATGACATGACAGTTAAGCTTACCGCCTTGGACATCTTGAATTGAAGAGTGCAAATAAAAAGAAATGACAAAGCCAAACAGAGGAGGCAAAATTTTCTATGTAAGAATTTTGATCTGCGAAAATGGCGAACATTGCTGACACAAGGACACAAGCATTCAGTTTGAGTAGAGGCATTTCAAAAGCCTCCTTACACTGAACGGGATAATTGTAAATGCCTGCAACACGACGCCTGCAACTGAAGTCAGGAGAGTCGACCACAACACCATCAGTGACTGGGTCATCTTAAAGTCAAAGCTAATATATTCTATAACACAATATTGTATTGAGTTCCTGCTGTTCTGATTAAGTCCAGTAAGTGTTGTAGTGCCATTTCAAATGGTAGCCAAATTTTAGAACAAAATAAGAAATCTTTTACACTGTCTGTGAATCTAGAATACAATGGAAACATTACCACCTAAGCAACTCGATGCCTTGAGTTTTTTTTTGTGCTAAAAATGTAAAGAGAGATGTGAAATGCAGTTGTGGAACAAATTTATGACATGAGCTTAACGATTAGTTGACTAATCTGATTAGGAAGCATAAAGCTATTCAGTGGTTCTAATTTACCCATCTGCTTCTAAATTCACCTTTAGATATTTTTGCCATGTGACAAAGATGACTAATTAATTAAGAAATATTTTTTTATACTGTAACTGCTGCTCATTAGGCTATTACACAAACCTAAATAACTGTTTGTCCATTTAAAAGCAAGAACAAGCCCAGTGCTGACTAAATATATAATATATTTTTTTATGAAAACCAAGGACAGTAAAAATAGCAGTAATAAAAACAAACACCAGAGCTATCTAACTTCCTCAAACAGAACAAGCATTTTGTGATAATGTGTTTAGAAAGTTGCAAACAGGTACAGTATATGATTGATTATTAACTCCTGGCATTTTAGCAATCTAACAGACTTGAATAATTCTGAACATTTTAGCTATCTAATATATTGTGTATTATAATTTTATGAAATCTGCGCCGCAATACCTAATGTTCGTGTGTACACTGTGTGTGTGATTGACGTTTGTTATTGTGCCTATCTATACTCTTTGCACTGCAAATTGACTCTGATTCACATCTAAAGTCCTTGACAAATCAAAAAAAAGTACTTGAATCATTTGATACAGATAAAGTTAAGCTAGCGGACTTTGACTAAAATGATAGTTAAATCTATCTTTCACACAACTACGTCTCACACTTGTTAGCTAGCTGGTAAGGTAACAAGCTAACTATCTTTCTGAGTTGAGATCGCATCATCCAGCTGTCCGACATCATGTCTCCGCTTTAAATGAAGATGTACTGTCATAAAAAACAAGGTTCCCTTTGCACAATGAGTGAGGTACTCATGTGTTTTACAAGATTAGTGTGAAATGTTCCCACATTTTACATGTTTTCACTTGCGATGTTGTTGCAAGTGGCCGCGCTGACTTGCTTCTGTCCGGAAAAATCCGAGTGATGACATCACAGACTATCGTCAACAAATTTGTTTGTCGCCGACAAATTTTATTCTTGATATTTGTCTGCAACGTCGACGAATCGTTGCACCTTTAATGCAAACAGTGCTCGTATGAACGTTTAGGATCTGCCAATCACATCTTGTTCCGCCAGTGCTCGACACAACTAGCAATATCAACGTGACCAATTCAAACGGTTGAATTTGCTTTTCTCTGTGTTTGTCTTAACAACTCAATTTATAAGGACTTATTGTCCTGTTGAAGACAAGTCAGCTTTAATGTCCACCGCTTGATTACATACATTGTGTGTACGCGAGGGTAGATCACAGGTACATTTTTCCAATCTGTGCTAGGAAGACAACTTATCTTACTGATTGTCACTGAAACAAAGAGCAGTGTGAGGGGGGATAAAATGTCCCAGTAGTTCTGTCTCTCCTATTTGTCCTTTTTTCCAATCACTGTCCATTCTCATCTGGCTCTCAGCCCTTTTTCATTGTGCCGCCTCAGCCAGATGGCCAGATGTGCTTTTATTTAACAAGGCTTTCCACCTCTCTCTCCCTTTCTATCTCCTTTTCGCCTCTCTTTTATTCAGTCTTGCCTTCTCTATCTATCTTGGCTTTCCTGCTCATTTCCCCCCTCTGCACTGATGTCTCTCTCTCCCACTTCAGCCCTTCCTCTCTTCCTTTGTCTTCTCGCCGCTGCAAGCTTTGACTCTGCGCCTCTGTGTGTGTTAACCTAGCGCTAATGTAAAACCACAAGTGACTAGTAGTATTGTCACATTTTGGGTTTGACAGGCGCCTGCTCTTATCCGGCTGCACATTTTAGCCATGCAACGTATTGCTTTGTAAAGTTAAGCGTATACATGCAAATTAGCATGCAGCGCAATGCATGATGCACTCCCACACATGCTCATTTACAATTATCTATGCAAATATGCCAATCATCTGCACCCTCAGGATGGGGTTAATGGTTAATGACACACACACACACACACACACACACACACCCACACACACATACACACACACACAGAGCTTTTGCGCAAGGTCTGTTGCTCAATTTATGTTTTAAGTTTTTGTTGACATCTTCAGTGCAGTCACTTGGAACCGAAAGATGCACGGAGTTGACTCAAAGTGACAATTGTCATATTACTTAATAGTTGCATCACCTGCAGCTGCTCATAATACATAATATATGTTGGTATCCATTGACATTTTTGTATTGGTTTCTATGAAATCAAAAACTGCATTTACTACAATTGCTTTAGGAGCATGCATTATTTGATGTAATGGAGTGTATTGATCCCCCTCCAAATGGCACAATGAAGCAGCAGAGGTTCCTTTGTGTGGACTTGTTGACATGGTGGAGGTGGTACCCAACTCCCCTTTTCTCCCCCACCCGGTGTCACATGCTCGTAGCACACGGCGGTAAATTAATCAGAGATGATGCTCGCCTGATGGACTCCCTCCCTAATCTGTCCACTTGGAATGCCATTCCCATCCACCACAGGGTGAATTTCTCACTAACAGTGAAGTAAATCATCAGTCGCCCCAGGTTCAACTCGCCTTTAAATGAGCTGCCTTTTCCTCAGCTCACTAACAAACGAGCCACAGGTTTCTAATGCATTGTTCACAAGTGGAAGAATGTGACAGCTAGACACCTATTGAGGTTAACTAGCACATCTTCCTGCTGCATTCTTTCAACTTACTGATACATTTCCCGTTTCCAATGCAATTCCAAAGTCGTAGGTATGCATGTAATGTTTCGCACAGGGCTGCAATCAATTTTTTATATACACTTTTTATATATATTTTTTTTTAAATTCTACAAAAATATTGTACATACTGTATATTTAAAGACATATCTTTGTGATTTTTAGTAGTCACTAGTATCAACATTTCACCCTTTTATCATTACATTATTATTTTGTTTTACTTATTTTATTTGTACAATGTGCCACAGAAAAAACTAAGTGTGGACCAGAAATGGACCCCGTGCCTCACTTTGGACACACCGGGTTAAACACAAGTAAGGCTAAGTCTTCTGTTTCCAGTGGGGTTATCCCGATCTCGATATTTTGGTACCAGTACTGAAATGTATTTTGATACTTTTCAAAATGTCATTATTGGCTTTATTTTAACAGAAAATCTTGAATACAACAAACATACGTTTTTGATGCAATCAAATAAGAATTTTGTCATTAAATAACATAGTGAACATGTTAGACAAAGTCTGTTTCAGTAGTAAGTAAGCAAACTGGTTACAAAGGCTCCTAATATAGCTACGGACGTATGCAGTAACATATTGTGTCATTTCTAATTGTATTATTTTGTCAAAATTATGAGGTTCAAGCGGTAGAAAGAGGATGTAAAATTAATATGTTTGTTCATTTACTGTTAATCTGTGGTTACTTTCTGTTTTAAAATGTTTTATCTACATTTCTGTTAAAATCTCATAATCACTTATTCTTCTATTGTTTGGATACTTTACATAAGTTTTGGGTGATACTACAAATCAATCCAATACCAAGTAGTTACAGCAGGGGTGTCAAACTCAAATACAGAGTGGGCCAAAATTTGAAACTGAACAAAGCCGCGGGCCAAGGTTGAACAAATTACCGTAACCTTTTAATAGGGACCCAAACAAGTTTTGCATTGAATATTGAACAAGCAAGGCTTATATAACTTTATAGTGACACGCAAAATCGAGTTTCAAATAATAATAATAATAATTAAAAAATATCAATGGCATATCAAATACAATTTAAATAAAAATAAAAATTGAATGCCTCTTTTCTATTTGCAGCCTTCTGAGGTAAATATCAACATTAACTTTTTCCACAGGCTAATAAATTTGAAAATAAAATAACAATGAATAAACCAACCATTCAGGACTTTAAACTGCTCAGTTTGCAACACACTGATCTAATCGGATGTGCCCAAGCCAGATACCTGGCATTCTAACAACGTGCCGGCCCAGTCACAAGATATGTGCGGCTTCTGTACGCACACACACGTGAATGCAACGCATACTTGATCAACAGCGATACAGGTTACACTTAAGGGTGTCCGTATAAACAACTTTAACACTGTTAGAAATATATGCCACACTGTGAATCTACACCAAACAAGAATGAAAAACACATTTCGGGAGAACATCCGCATCGTAACACAACATAAACACAACAGAACAAATGCCCAGAACACTTTGCAGCACTAACTCTTCCGGGACGCTACCAAATACACCCCCCTACCCCCCACACACACCTTGTAGCGTCCCGGAAGAGTTAGTGCTGCAAAGGGTTCTGGGTATTTGTTCTGTTGTGTTTATGTTGTGTTACGGTGCGGATGTTCTCCCGAAATGTGTTTGTCACTCTTGTTTGGTGTGGGTTCACAGTGTGGCGTATATTTCTAACAGTGTTAAAGTTGTTTATACGGTCACCCTCAGTGTAACTTGTATTGCTGTTGATCAAGTATGCCTTGCATTCACTTGTGTGTGCGTGCAGAAGCCGCACATATTATGTGACTGGGCCAGCACTGGTTGGACTGGATGAAAAGCGGACGTGACGATTTTCGGGAGGGGCACTGAAATTTGGGAGTCTCCCGGGAGGGTTGGCAAGTATGAGAATTAGCGGTGAATGCTGTGCTACCGCGGCACCGCCGCTGTATATAATCGGCGGGCCAGCTCTAGTGTTAATTTGATATCGCCTCAAGGGCCAAGTGAAATTACACCGGCCAGAGTTTGACACCCATGAGTTGGGTGTCATAATTAAAGTTCTCCTGTGTGCAGGGACATATTTTGCGGGTTTATAAACACTAAAAAATGACAAAAGATTTTGTGATAATAAAATACATTTGTCATCATTGTCGACTATATACGACTCTTGTACTTGGTATCGTTACAGTCGATGCCTGTTTAGAGCCACCTATGGCATTTGTTTACATTCAGGAGCACAAGCTAGCTGTTAGCGGTAAGCCATTGTATCATACTACGGTGTGTAGTGAAGCATGTTGAGCTATTCCTTGCCCTGCAGGGATAAGTCGTTTTCCGACTGTAGGGACTTTTTAGAGTTCCTATCACCTTTTTAGTCCCCGGCCTGTTTTTCTTCGTGTTCCGACATACGGGATCTTGGGACTACGGCCCTCAGATCCTAGAGCCATTTTAGGTCCTACCCTGAGGCAAGGTTTAAACTGAGTCCCATAGGCACTGATATACGTAGGTGTTTGATGATTGGTTCAACTGACGAGCTACGCCTCTTGCCGGATATGCGCTTCTCCTAGCTACCACACAGACCCGTCATTCAAAACAGAGTTTTTTACAAGATTGCAACAGCAAGAGGAAAAATTGACACTGCCAGCGATTAATGGATAATTTATGAATTTATTCATTACATTTTCAATCCACTGCTCATCGGTAAAACTGGGGACAACCCTTCTTCACCAGTCCTCTACTTTAGTCCGGACACAGATGGACGGCGAGGAGTGTTGTGCAAAGAGTTGCAGCAACATCTGAAATACAACGAGAATACGTGTGTTACACAATGCATAACGTCTAAAATATCCACACATTGTAATCTGCTCAGTACTAACAGTCAAATACCGCCTGGAATGTTTACTTATAGGATACGTAGGCCTATACAATCAGCACATACTTGTTATTTTTAATTACCGTGACTTATTTGTCGCCTTCTTTGTCTGCGGCGCGTTGCTATCCTTTAGTCTTCCATGAAACAAAGAAATATAGCCTGTTGCTGGATTCTTTGTACCTTTACTCCCTCTGTGTGCTTTTCCATAAACGTTATTAGATGCCGAATTTTAGCACCCATTGTTATTATCAATCAATCAATCAATCAATGTTTATTTATATAGCCCTAAATCACAAAAGTCTCAAAGGGCTGCACAAGCCACAACGACATCCGAGCTCACACAAGGGACGTCGATGTGAATGACTATGAGAAACCTTGGGGAGGATCGCATATGTGGGTAATCTAGTGGATCCAACATAACAGTGAGAGTCCAGTCCATAGTGAGGCCAGCAGGAGACCATCCCGAGCGGAGACAGGTCAGCAGCGCAGAGACGTCCCCAACCGATGCACCGGCGAGCGGTCCACCCCGGGTCCCAACTCTGGACAGCCAGCACCTCATCCATGGTATCCTTTGCAAGCAGACTATAATGAACACAGTAGCCTCCGAGGTCTACATTCTTGCTTGTGTTGTTTCTTTGTTCACTTTTCACCGGCGGGTTGTTGGTTGTTTTGCAGTGGTGGGTGAGGTGCTAAAGTAATACGTCACGGGTGGCAGGCGGATATGCATCACACATGTTTCTTACCAAGGTCCCCAGCATCCCCAGCCGTGTGCGAACGTAAAAAGGAAAAGTCCCTATTGGGAAGGGTAGTTACTATAACTAAACTCGAGTGTGGTAGTTCTTAGAACTGCGTCCCGAGAAGTAGTATATGCAAATCCGGCTATTTTTGTCAAAAACTTGATTTATTTGTCGCCATGCAGGTGAGGATTAGTGATTCAGAAGTAGCTAAAACACAGCAAAATGCGGATGGATGTTAGCCGCTAGCTAAAGTACCTTTTGCAGAACAGCGCTTCAGTGTTTATAGCTACACCTTTATCTATAGTTTTTAAGCCAAAATGCGTCCATTCTCCTCTTTTGTCTTCACACTGTTTCTGCTTGTAAGTACTCTGTGCGTCTGCATTGCCTAACATGCGCCTCTGCTCGTTTTACCAGCAATGTCACAGCGTGACGACGGCGCGCCGTCATGTACGTACAAATGCACCAATATATTTCAGAGGCAGTATAACCGTTTTTAATTTAATGGTACCGCAATATTTTATTAGTACCGGTATATCGTACAACACTAGTTTCCAGTCTTCTTAGCACTATTGCATGCTAAGGTGCCCTGCATGTCTGGCTAACTGTGTTTACGGCAAATACATTGCCTTTCATGATAAGCTTGTATTTGATAACAGAGTTAATGTATGATGCAAAAAAAACATCTACTCTCTGTGTGGCATTTCAGCATACCTCTGTACTGAGCCGATGGACCGTACCGAAAAATCAGAATACAAATGTATTTACCATTGCACCCAGAGTACTGTTTCTAGAGATGTCTGAATACATGTTGGCAACACTGATTCTTCCTGCTATATCTTCTTATTTTCTGGCAGACCAGGTGAGAATGAGTAGGCCTGGGCCGACAGTCAATTAATCAATTAATTGAATGATAAATTAAAATTAACTCGTTAACTTTTCTTTCACAATAAATTGCAATGTCCGTGCAGGGTTTCCCTTATATTGCCAAGATACCTGTAGCGGTGCGGGCATGGTCAATATGACGTAAATCACATTGTTTGCTATAATGCTTTTAAAAAATTTTTTAAGGCAAGCAAAATGTATACATACATTTAAAACAAATATGTTATTGTTAATTATAGTATTAACATATATTTTTTATTGCATAATATATTTTAGTTTTGTAAAACCTAAAAAGAGCGTCAGACTTTCTGTGTCTTCTTCTGGACGCAACAATACGTTACACACCCTTTACCCTTTAATGCAATTGAATGTGGTGCGCCGCCACGGCATTTCCATTACCGCCACACCTTGAAATACGTTTTTTTTTTCACTAGAAAACTAATTAAAGTAATATATTATATAATAGCCCCCAGAAAAAAATCACACAAAGTCCAACGCTATTTTTAAATTTTATTACAAATCTTATGATAACAAACTGCGCAATTCCAACAGGTTTTACCTCCTATGCAAACACTTTCATTTCGTAAGTCTGTGTTTCTCAACACTTCCTCATTCTCTGCCAATCACCTTTCAGGCACGGATGGTGTGTTTGCAAACATGGAAAAAAACAAATCCAAATCTAAACCACACAAAAATACTCGCATACTATAATACTTGCATACTAAAACACTTGCATTATTATTGTGATAATACATAATGATTTTTTTCTCTACCCCCCATTGTTTACCTGTATCTCACCTTTTTTGTAAGGGGCGCCGGAAGTTGGCAGACCCATCAGCGATCCTGTTCTGTCTCCCTGTAATGTTTGTCTGACCTTGAATGGGATTGTGCTAAAAAATTAAATTTCCCCTCGGGGATTAATAAAGTATTTCTGATTCTGATTCTGATTACATTAGTGCTTAATTTGGTCTTAAAATAATGCTGAAAATAATATTGTTTATCAGCATATTGTGGGATGATATATCATCCCAAAAAATTTATTATCAGCCCAGGCCTGTGTGTTTTTGCGGTTCTTACAAACATTTCTGGATGGGCCATCATGAGAAGTGTTTATCTCTCTTTAACTGTGAGTGCTAAAAGGGCATACTTGGCAGGGGGATAAAAACACATCCCAGCCAAGGGTTTGCGGGCTAAGTAAAGGTTAACAATGGCACATAAACAAGAAGAAGAAAGAGATTGAGAGGAAAAGAGGGAGAGTAAAGGGGGAGGGGAGTAAGTCAAAGGCCTTTAGGTAAATGTTGAAGTGGTGGCTGATCCTTTGTCCTGCCTGGAGGCGATCGGAGCTGCTGATAGGCCCTTTATAATAATGCTCTCCATCAGCCTCATCTCTAGGGGCTTTTGTGAGCACCTTCAGCAAATACATACACACACACACCAGGAAGTGTAATTGGGAAAGGTGTCGCCCCTCCTCTTCAGTGCGTATCATCCTCCTGGGAGCTGAGCGGCTTTAAGTGTGCGAGTGTGGGTGTGCGTCGGTCCGCTTAACTTACAGCCAAGGTGTTTAAAATTGAGCGTGGCGGTGATAAAACGCTGTGTGTGTGTGTGTGTGTGCTTTACGGCCTTTTATCGGCAGGTTGTGGGCATCCAAGGGCTAACGGCGAGAAGGTGGGGGGTGCTTTAGAACTGCTCGGCCCCCATTACCAATACTAAACACTGTAATGGGGACGAGGGTAAAGGTCACACCCTCTCATCACCAGAGAGCTAAATTAGAGAAATGTGGTAATTAACGGTTAAAACCTTCAATTAACCTCCGATATGTCCATGTAAAGCGGTAAGTAATTGCAAAGGGAGTGTTTGCATTTCGGCCAACTCTGATTTTGCAAATGTTCAAAGTCTTAGGTTGTTTACGCAACCGTGTTTTTAAACTGAATATGAATCGGGACTGAACAGTTGACAACATAACAGGTCTCAACATGGAGGTCACTACAAATGTTGCCCAGTAAGTGCTCAGTGTATACATGAACAAATCTATCATTAAAAAAATCAATAGCCTCTATATTATCTTTTGTGCCTTTAACATTCATAAATAAACTGACAAACTGCCTGGTCAAAAACATTGCCATTAACAGCTGAGGCTATTGGTAACCTTGTGATATGTTTTATTAACTCCACACTAGGGTTGTACGTAGGGCTGGGCGGTATGGCCTTTTATTAATATCTCAATATTTTTAGGCCATATCACGATACACGATATATATCTCGATATTTTACCTTAGCCTTGAATGAACACTTGATGCATATAATCACACCAGTATGATGATTATATGTGTCTACATTAAAACATTCTTGTTCATACTGTATTAATATATGCTCATTTTTAACTTTCATGCAGAGAGGGAAATCACAACTAAGTCAATTTACCAAAACTGTATTTATTAGGGGCAGCACGGTGGAAGAGTGGTTAGTGCGTCTGCCTCACAATACAAAGGTCCTGAGTAGTCGTGAGTTCAATCCCGGCCTCGGGATCTTTCTGTGTGGAGTTTGCGTGGGTTCCCTCCGGGTACTCCGGCTTCCTCCCACCTCCAAAGACATGCACCTGGGAATAGGCTGATTGGCAACACTAAATTGGCCCCAGTGTGTGAATGTGGGTGTGAATGTTGTCTGTCTATCTGTGTTGGCCCTGCGATGAGGTGGCGACTTGTCCAGGGTGTACCCTGCCTTCCGCCCGATTGTAGCTGAGATAGGCTCCAGCGCCCCCCGCGACCCCGAAGGGAATAAGCGGTAGAAAATGGATGGTTGGATGTATTTATTAAACAGTTATTAAGCAGTGGCACAAACATTCATTCAGTAATG
Organism: Entelurus aequoreus; assembly: GCF_033978785.1. Lineage (NCBI taxonomy): Eukaryota > Metazoa > Chordata > Actinopteri > Syngnathiformes > Syngnathidae > Entelurus > Entelurus aequoreus. The sequence continues at coordinate 44,936,171 of NC_084738.1, read as the reverse complement.
CGGACGCTGTATCGATCCGTTGTGGTGAAGAAGGAGCTGAGCCGGAAGGCAAAGCTCTCAATTTACCGGTCGATCTACGTTCCCATCCTCACCTATAGTCATGAGCTTTGGGTTATGACCGAAAGGACAAGATCACGAGTACAAGCGGCCGAAGTGAGTTTCCTCCACCGGGTGGCAGGGCTCTCCCTTAGAGATAGTGTGAGAAGCTCTGTCATCCGGGAGGAGCTCAAAGTAAAGCCGCTGCTCCTCCACATCGAGAGGAGCCAGATGAGGGGGTTCGGGCATCTGGTCAGGATGCCACCCGAACGCCTCCCTAGGGAGGTGTTTCGGGCACGTCCGACCGGTAGGAAGCCACGGGGAAGACCCAGGACACGTTGGGAAGACTATGTCTCCCGGCTGGCCTGGGAACGCCTCGGGATCCCCCAGGAGGAGCTGGACGAAGTGGCTGGGGAGAAGGAAGTCTGGGCTTCCCTGCTTAGGCTGCTGCCCCCGCGACCCGACCTCGGATAAGCGGAAGAAGATGGATGGATGGCTGGATGGACAAACATTCATGTCATTTCCAAAACAGAAAGTGCAAGATTGTCAGAGACATTTTAAAACAAGCTATGAGTGCACTTTTGTGCATGATGTCACTAAGATCACTGATCCCCAACCACCGGGTCGATTGGTACCGAGCCGCACAAGAAATTTAAAAAATATATATTTTATTTTTTATTTTTTATTAAATCAACATAAAAAACACAAGATACACTTACAATTAGTGCACCAACCCAAAAAAACTCCCTCCCCCATTTACACTCATTCACACTCATTCGCACAAAAGGGTTGTTTCTTTCTGTTATTAAAATTTCTGGTTCCTACATTATATATCAATATAGATCAATACAGTCAGCAGGGATACAGTCCGTAAGCACACATGATTGTATTTTTTTATGCCAAAAAAAATAAATTAAAAAAACCTTCATTTGTTACCAGATTCGCACCTTCTCTCTCGTATTACCACTCGCACCTCACCGCTAGCATCACAGCTAACGTTAACCATGTCGCTACCTCTCTGCTCCGCGAGAGCGTATGACGTTGCACACGCGACAGTATGTGACGTATGTAAGAAGGTATGCTTGTTTTATGTCTCTGTGAGAAGGAGAAAATAGAGTGATAAAAGCCTGTAGTGTAATGCCCGCAGCTAAAAGCAACTGCGTGAGAACGTATACTCGAATATCAGGATATAGTCATTTTCTATATCGCACAGAGACAAACCCGCGATATATCGAGTATATTCGATATATCGCCCAGCCCTAGTTGTACGGTATATTAGTATAGTACCGCAATACTAATGAATCATTTTCGGTACTATACCGTCTCTGAAACGTACCGGTCCGGCGCCCGCGTCGAAGTCACGTCGTGACATTACTGGTTTAGGAGCAGACGACCTTGTTCGCCAGCGCACAATCACAGAGTACTTACAAGCAGACACAGTGTGTAGACAGAAAAAGGGAGAACGGACGCATTTTGGCTTAAAAACTAATGATAAAGGTGAAGATATAACACTGAAACGCCCTCAGGAAGAGGTGCTTTAAGACATGGCTAGCTAGCTAGCGGTTAACTTCCATCCGCCGTCTGCAGTGTTTTAGCGACTTCTAAATCACTAATCCTGGTCTCCATGGCGACAAATAAAGTATGTTTCTTACAAATATCATCCCTGCAGGACGAGGAATAGCTAAACATGCTTCACTACACACTGTAGCTCACCGGCATCAAAATGTAAACAAACGCCATTGGTAGATCAACACCTAACATCCACTGTAATGATATCAAGTACAGGCACGTATCTAGTTGATACTACTATGAGTACATCGTGATTACATGGTATCGGATTGATACCCAAATTTGTGGTATCCGCCAAAACTAATGTAATGTATCAAACAACAGAAGAATAAGTGATTCTCCCCCCCCCCCACCCCCCACCCCCCGGTATCAATGGACTGTAAAATAAGCCGTCTGCTTCAACGCTTATAATAATAATATTGCTTATATTTAGTTAATTTTCAGATCACGACATGTAAATGCCGTATTGTTGGCTGTTTCTGGATGTTTTTATAGGGTTTTATTAGCGCAATAGAGGACCTTCCATCTGTTGACTCAATTGCTGACTATTTATTTACGATTTAGAATTAATAAAAAAGCCAAACTAGTGTTGTACTGTATACTGGTACTAATAAAGTACCGTGGTACTAATGAATTAAAAACAATACTATATTGCCTTTGAAAAACACTGGTACTTTTTTTTTCATTCGCATGCTGCTGTTGTGTGGCGGTGACGTACAGAGCCGAGGCGCATGATGGTCAGTATTGACTCAACGGAGCAGCGATAGAAGGACAGGAGCAGGTTATCAGCCAGATCTATTTTTCTCAGCCTTCTCAGAAAATACAGTCTTTGCTGACCTTTTTTCTGGAGTGCAGTGGTGTTGCTTTTCCAGGTCATGTTGCTTGAGATGTTCACGCCCAGGAACTTGCACTCTGAGACCCTTTCCACCTCCTCTCCCATGATGTAGATGGGCTGGATGGGCTCAGTGATTTTTTTCCTGAAATCAACAATCAGCTCCTTGGTCTTTGTGGGATTGAGAATGAGGTTGTTTTTTGCATAGTGGTCTGACAGTGCCTTCACCTCTTCTCTATAGGCAGTCTCGTCCCCTTCTGTGATGAGCCCCACCACTGTAGTATCATCCGCAAATTTGATGATGGAATTGCTAGGATGGATGGGAATACAGTCGTGGGTGTAAAGACTGAAAAGCAAGGGGCTCAAAACACAGCCCTGTGGGGCACCGGTGCTGACCCTGAGGTTTGAGGAAAGATGGTGTCCGACCTCCACTCTCTGAGGGCGGTTCGTTAGAAAGTCCTTAATCCAGTAACAGATCTGTTGAGACAGTCCTAACTCCAGCAGCTTGGGAATCAGTCTGCTCGACAGAATGGTGTTAAAGGCCACTGAAGTCAATGAAGAGCATCCTGACATAGCTCCTTGGCTTTTCCAGATGTGTAAGTGTGCTATGGCATCCTCTGTAGATCGGTTTGCTCTATATGCAAACTGGTGAGGGTCGAGTGTAGGTGGTATGAAAGCAGTGATATGGCTACGGACCAGTTTCTCAAAGCCCTTCATGATGGTTAGTGTGTAAGAGCTTCTGGCCGGTAGTCATTTGGGCTGCTGGCGTTTACCTTCTTTGGCAGGGGGATTAATGTGAAGGACTTTAGGCAAGGTGGAAACCCGGCCAGTGATAGGGACTGGTTGAATATCTTAGTAAAGACATTCGCCAGTTGGTCCGCACAGTCCTTCAGAACCTTTCCTGTCACGCCATCTGGTCCCGCCGCTTTCCTTGGGTTTACAGCTCGCAGTGTGCACCTGACCTCCTGTACCTGCACCGTGAGGATGTTGCTGCCGTGCACTGGTGGCTGTGGTGAGACCTCCGGTGTCCCCACCTCAAAACGAGCGAAGAAGTGGTTTAGCTCCTCAGCTGATGAAGCGTCCCCGCTGGCTGCGGCGCGGTTGCTGGTTTTGTAGTTGGTGATGGGTTGGACCACTTGCCACATCTGCCTTGTGTTATTACTGCTGAAGTGACCCTCAATCTTCTGCTTGTATGTCACTTTAGCCCTCCTAATGCCTTTGTCCAAACAGATTCTTGACGCCTTGTAGAGTGCCTCGTCTCCATTTCTGAAAGCACTATTTCTCTCCTTCAACAGGATTTTGACCTCTCTGGTCATCCAGCGTTTCTGGTTAGGGTACACCCGGATACACCTGTCCACTGTGACTGTGTCTACATAGTGTTTGATGTAGCCTAAAACAGATGAGGAGTACATTTCCAGGTCCTGGTGTGCAAAGATGTCCCAGTCGGTGCTTTCAAAGCAGTCTTGTAACTGCTCCGTAGCTCCATCTGGCCACGTTTGAACAGTCCTTGTTGTGGGGGGAGCTTTTTTCCTGAGGGAGGGCTGGTGTCATGAGCAGGGACATGTGATCTGAGAAGGTAAGGTGTGGTAGTTGTATAGCCCTATAGCCCTCCTTTATGTTAGAGTAGACTTTATCCAGGGTGTTTACACCTCTGGTGGCACATTTTACGTGCTGATGGAATTTGGGCAGTACTACTTTAAGCTCAGCATGGTTGAAATCTCCCGCGATCACATGTACTCCCTCTGGATGCTTGTTTAGCTGAAAGCTAATTGCGTCATACAAGTGAGTAAGGGCTGAACTAGCATTTGCGTCAGGTGGTATGTACACAGCAGTTACCATGATAACGGTAAACTCCCTTGGGGTCTGCACTTGACAGTCACATACTCTAGATCTGGAGAGCAGTGGCTGTCAATGATGGTGTTGTTAGTGCACCAGCTGTTATTTACGTATATGCACACCTCTACTTTTCCCGGAAGCGCTGTTTCTGTCTTGCCTGTGTACTGTGCGCCCTGTTAGCTTAATAGCTGTGTCTGGTATAGATGAGTGGAGCCAAGACTCGGTTATCACCGTAACACAACATTCCTGGATGAATCTGTTACCTGCGGTCCACAGTTTCAGCTCGTCCATTTTGTTCACGATGGATCTGACATTCGAGAGGAAAATGCTAGGAAGCGGTGGTTTGTGTGGCCGCTTTCTAAGCTGCACGAGAACGCCTGCTCGGCAGCCTCGCTTTTGTCTTCTCTCCCTGCGCCGACGTCTCCTCCTGCCTGCAGGTATGACAATCCACGGTGAGCCCGGTCTGCGGGCTATGTCCTGCGGTATGTTGTGCGAGTGTATAAAGTCCTTGTTTATCGGTTGTTCCGTCTGCAATCCAATGCCTACGAGAGCTTGTCGGCTGTAGACAGGGTTTGCGCGACTGACGGTAGTTGACAAACAAAACAGTACTAACAAAAACATTAACAAAAAGCACTGAAAAGGAGAGCTCAAAGCCACAGCGACCGTGCGCGCCGCCATCTTGACATCTAGTGTGCCAATTATTAGTGAAGTCAAAACCGCCCACGTGATGTAAACTAATGCAAGTGAAATCACTGAATTTTGTCATAAATTCCTACAATTTGTGTTTTATCTTTAACAATGTGTCTTAAAAAGGTCATTAAAGTCTTTAAGTTAAATATTGCAACATGTCCAGATACTGGACCCTGTTACCAAATAATTGACCTTTTGGTCAAAGGGAGCTATGTATACCTTCTTGCTTTCTCATGCACTCCAAATCATTATTGCAGTCTACCTTGTCGGTATGCACATGTGTTATGTGAGCAAGTTTTAATGTTGTAAATTTGATGTTTTATGTGTTGTTTACTGTTTTTAATGTAACCGTGCTGCTGCCCTCTTGGCCAGGTCTCCCTTGGAAAAGAGATCTTTGATCTCAATGGGATTTTACCAGGTTAAATAAAGGCTAAATAAAAAATAAAAAAATAAAATAAAAGTTAAAAAGATTAACTTGTTGAAAAAAATTCCAGAAATAAACAGCCTCTCTCCAATTAACAGCCTGTCCTGTAAATAAACACAAAGCAATGATTTGAGCATTTACGCTAGTTTTGATAAAAACGTTTAAGTACAAGAAGCTGGTGTGAAAGTGTTTCTTTCCAAAGGAACGTCACCAACTGCTGGCCTGGCATGAATATTACAACATTTTTAGTTGTTGCTGGTTAATTTTAATGGGGACGGCTTTGTTATGTTCCAGTGTTTACTGGGTTGTTGTGGTTCAAACGAAGCTTTATACAATGCTTTCATACTTTTAATAGCTTTCTATTTCTTGGAAAATATAATCCTGGTTTGCAGTGATGACTTTAATGAGCTCTTAGTTTTATCAAATGATGGGGGGGTCAGCTGCGTTAAACCAGTGACATTCCTCAAGCCTCTATAAAAATGGCAGGCGAGAAAGAGAGAGTAATGGGAGAGATTTCCCCGCATATTTACTTCCCAAGCCGCACGTGTTTAGCCTCTTCATTTACTCGCTTCAGTGAGCCTCCTCTCTTTGTTTCGCTCTGCGCCGCATCATATGGATTGAGTGTGCCCATCCTAAATGAAGGAGAGTTTACGGCATTAGATGAAAGAAGGGTGGCCAGATACAGGAGGCAATGGGAAGGAAGGAAGACAGGAGGAGGGTGGGTTTTATTTACCAGCGATCCTCCACTAAAGGTCGTCATGACTGGAGTTTTGACGCTGCCTTTGTTTCGTACCCCTCAATGCACATAATGACACATAAAGCACAATAGCCCAACATGGAGCTCTAGTAAAATACCAACATATAAGGTGAAGCTTTATGGATGCTGAAGTGTCACCACCACCCCCTGTGAGTGCTTATGACAGTTTTAGATTGACCTAAATCGATGTGTAATTGAATTGGTTTAAGTCACGACAGGAGACGTTGTCCTCCTCACTTTTCGTCATCTTTCTCCATCACTGGCTTGTTTTTTCTCCTCACCTGCTGCTGTAATGGACAAAGAGAAACCCCCTCATGATGTGTGTGCGTGTGTGTGTGCGCGCGCGCGGTTATGCCACAGGCCTAAGAACCCAAGTAGGACCTCCAACATCCTACATATATGACATCTTTGTGTCAATTTGCCCCCATAGAATGCAGCATGTAGGGAGCCCAACCTATAGTGGAAATGTAGGGCATACGACTGAAGTGTGTGTGTCAATCACTTCAAGGTAAAGCGCAGCGAAGAGAGCAGATGATCATTTCCTCCTTATCTCACTTGCTCTAGGGGGGTTGCTGTGCATGCCTATGTGAAATATAAAATAAGGACATACAGTACTCTACATCAACCTGACACTCACTCACTCACTCACTCCCACTGGCACTGTCACTTCTTCTCAAAACATTGTAGCATACCATTTTTCATGCACCACTCTTTCATGCTATATGCATTTATTGCGACATAATTAAGTTGTAGTATAGAATGACTCCATTCCCACTACTAGGGCACAGTGTCATTACTTTTTTGGTGTTCTATGGGGAGATGTGCATGTAAAACAAATACGAAATATCGCCAAAGATGCGTATACACAGGCACCAGATAATTTATTAAAAAAACAGACACTTTTGTATGCACCAATTTGTGAGGCTGATGCAGACAGAGCGACCAGACGGACAAAACTCGCCTGATTCTTCCCTCAAATCTCCTCACAATAGTGATAGTTTTCCTCTCGTAGTGGTCTACCAACGCAGAAATGTGCTTTGAGTAGGTTTGCTTATTCTTTAATATTGACAAGCTAATTGTAATGAGGTAGTTATGAGCTAGCCAACACATTACAAAGTATAAAGCCTACACGTTTGCACACGGCACCAAAAAGGACAAAAAGAAAAGGCAAATAGCGTGGGTGACACACTTTCTGTAAATTTGTTTCAATGTAGCTGCTGGTCGGTAGTAGCGGTCTGTTGGCAGAAGTCGTCGAGAGGAACAAAAACACACACACGCACTTTATTACAGAGTCTTTGGCTTGGTGCCCAGCTAATGTGCGTGACACCCTGTTGCTGTCACAAGAGCATAGTGTACACTATGGCTACTAGAGATGGGGGAAATAATACATTTTTAGATGCATCACAATTCAGACATGGATGATTATAGAATCGATTAGTAAACGTTAAAAATCAATAATCCATTTATTTATTGAAAATAAAGTAATGCAGACAGTTCTAAAATTTGTCTGACCGCAGCTAGGTACCTCACCGAGAGATCCGACCAGCTCCTTTATTTTAGGGCACTTATGATTCAGTTTTGCACACATTTTCATTAATTTAATAAATGTGGGATTTCATTTAACTGTTTTTAATCCAAATGAATAGGGTTTTTTTTTAAGTTGCAAGTGATAAACAATTATTTAGGGAAACGAAAAGTCATGTAAAACTGCATCAATATACATAAATTAAAGATGCATCAATAATCGATTTTTAATCGAATCGTATTCCCACCACTACTTGCTACGATTCACGCTGCTAGGTATGACCCCCAATTCATATGTTTTTGTTCAAATCTAAACTTTGCTCTGGTTGTTTGCGTTACAAAAGTATTAAGACTTTTATTTGTGTCTGATGAACAGAATGTTCCATCAAGTGACCCACATGCGCACAAAACAAGACGTCAGACGCAGTGCAGTCTGTTTGCGATAGCAAACATGGCTCTAATTTGTGTAAGGTCTCAGTCCTGACTAGGGCTGCAACTAACAACTAATTTGATAATCGATTAATCTGTCGATTATTACTTTGATTAATCGATTAATGATCGGATAAAAGAGGTAAACTACATTTCTATCCTTTCCAGTATTTTATTGAAAAAAAATAGCATACTGGCACCATACTTATTTTGATTATTGTTTCTCAGCTGTTTGTAAATGTTGCACTTTATAAATAAAGGTTTTTAAAAAAAAAAATTAAAAAAGTAGCCTCTGCGCATGCGCATAGCGTAGATCCAACGAATCGATGACTAAATTAATCGGCAACTATTTTTATAATCGAATTTAATCGATTAGTTGTTGCAGCCCTAGTCCTGACGCATTTGTGCAAGCGAAGTCAACATTTTCTTAACCAAATGATTTTGCGTAGGAGATGAAGAAGGAAAAGGGCAATAATTTTGGCTTCGGTAGTTGGTGGGGCACTTGCTGCGACTCCTGGAGGAACATTTGGGTAAGGAGTGGGAGCCAGGAGAGATAGGACATTGACGTGAGCCGCTTCACTGCTTTTCTACAGTTTTTGATGACATACAGGTCTGATGAATGTGACCTGAGCATTCACACTGCAGTCGCAACTCATAAATCTGATTTATGACCACATACGCAAAAAGGCCTTGGTCAGATTTGGCAAAATCTGAATTGTACTGCACACAAACATGGAAACATCAGATACAGGTTACTTATGGTGGAAAAAAATCATAATTGACCTGCAGTGTGAACGTGGCCTATGTGTTTTCTACTATAGTTGATTTCTGTAAAATACATTCAAACATTGTTGTCATAGGATTATGCTGCAGACCTTGAAGCATCAAAAAGGGGTGCCACAGGGTTCAATTCTAAGTCATATTTACTTCCAATTACACTGTGCAGTATATATCTGTGGTTTTGACTGTAATTTTCTAAATAGTTTTATTTACCTGGGCAAGATGCCCGACTAAAGTTTGGTGCTCTATTTGGGGTGACTGTAAAGCTCAAGTTACAGGGAATAGCTCCATGTTGGTGGGATGGGATGGGAACGCTACCCGTGGCGCTAGGCCAGTGCATATGTTGTTATGACTAAGATGATGATTATTTGTGTGTGTGTGTGTGTGTGTGTGTGTGTGTGTGTGTGTGTGTGTGTGTGTGTGTGTGTGTGTGTGTGTGTGTGTGTGTGTGTGTGTGTGTGTGTGTGTGTGTGTGTGTGTGTGTGTGTGTGTGTGTGTGTGTGTGTGTGTGTGTGTGTGTGTGTGTGTGTGTGTGTGTGTGTGTGTGCACATCTAAAATGGTGGCAATGTTATGCGTACCTAAAGGTGACACTGATCCAAATGACTGAATAAAAGATTTTACCCCAAATTCATTAAGTTTCTCCAACCAGGTCGTTTTTAGTCCTGTTACTAAAGAGCACGTGTTGCATTAACAAGAAGGAAGCAATGCTCGAAGCTTACATAACCAACCCTTCAAAGAAACTGTAGTCCATGTTTTCAATCTCTGCTATCAAGTTATACTAGGGCTGGGCGATAAAACAATAACAATATATATCGCGATAGACACGTGATCAATATCAATAGAAAATGGGGTCGATAGAACGTTCAATAATTTCACTGAGTTCTGTTAGAAAAAAATAGGAAGAAAGGCGGAGCCGGAACTGCACGGCATTCTGGGGGTGTAGGCAGAGGTAGGGCTTTGGCCTCTCGGCCTATCACGGCCGAGCCTGAACCGCAAGGCATTCTGGGAAATGCTAACAGGAAAAAAAAAAAAAGAAGCAACAACGGCTAGCTGACGACGAGGAGTGAAACGAAACGGGAATATGAGTGCGGCAGCACGAGAGGAAATTGTAAATAAAAAAGGAAACGTCACGTCACCAGTTTGGCAGTATTTTGGATTTTTTAAAATCCGATACGAATCAGAGTAATACTGTCTGCAAACTTTGCAAGGTCGTCGTCCCGACCAAGTCTGGGAACACGACAAACTTATTTTACCACCTGAGCCGCTCTCACCCGCTGGAGTACAGCAGTATCAAACAGCCACAACCATCTACATCAGCCGGTGCAAGTGGAACAACACCGAAGCGGCAACAATAGACCACCATCGTCTCGATGGTGGTCTGTTGTTGCCGCAGACAGTATTACTCGGCAGCAGTGCCATACGACAAAAATTCAAAACGTTATAAAGAAATAACGGATGCAGTGGTGTATCAATTAGCGAAGGACATGCTACCGCTCAGCATAGTTGAGAAGTCTGGGTACAAGAATCTCATACACGTGCTCGACCCCCGTTATGTTGTACCTGGCCGAAAGCACTTTTCCAAGACAGCTATTCCTAAGCTTTACACAATGTGCAGGGAATCCGTGGAAAAGGAGATACTGAAGTTGGTTTGATTTTTCCATAAATGACTGAAGAGGTTAACAGGTTTGTTTTGTCACAGATGTTCAGACGCAAGTTTATTCCGATGTCTACAATATTCTGTAAGACATGTTTGTTTCTGCTTGCTTAATGTGACTGTTATTTATTTGCATATATTGTTACCAATATGGCTTTAAAGCCTGAGTTGTACACTACTAATTTCTTAATTACAATACTTTGCACATTTTGTTGGATTAAGCATATATTTAATGTCAATATTTGCACATCGACCAGTATTTTCATTTATTTGACTGTTTTTCATAATGCTGACCTCGTTCTAAAGGTTAAAGGTTATATTTAAAATAAAAGTATTTAAATTCAGCCTTTTTTCTCCTGGTCTTTATTTAGAATACCGTATTTCCTTGAATAGCCGCAGGGGCGCTAATTAATTTAAAACCTCTTCTCACTCCTGCGGTTACCAAAACCATGCGGAATGAGCAAGCATGCTCTAATTATTTTAAAACCTCTTCTCACTCCGGCGCATACCTTATCATTAAAAACACATTTAATAAAAAAAACGTTATTATGATCTTACCTTTACTTGTAGATGGGTCCATGTGCAGCTGCTTCTGATCAAAGGCAGTCTTTCTCATCTTTCTTCAATTTTAAAAGTCTCTGGAGATATTCCTTTAATTATTACCTCCTGCTTCGATTGAAAGTCCAGTTTAGAAAACGGTTTTATTTTAGATATGTAATCCTCCATGTTAAAAGTGCAAGCAAACAATTGCTGCATGCTTGCTGCTTGTTGTCTTCTTCTGCAGTACCTGTCTCCTGCAGTACTGGTAGTCGCAAGAAGGATCACTAGCGCCCTCTACCACCTGGAGGCGGGAGTCATTTAATGACTCATATTTGACCCGGCGGAAGTGCCAAGCATGCGCTAATTATTTTGCGAAACGAGTTTGACCCGGCTGTAATTCTAGGCAGGCGAATACTATATTCCCGGCGCCAATTCAAGGAAATACGGTAGGTTGTTTTTTTTTTTATCAATAATTATCGATATCGACTGATATGAAACACTTATATCGTGATACATTTTTTAGTGATATCGCCCAGCCCTAAGTTATACCAATGTGCTTTGAAAAAAACCAGAGGAGAGCAAAAGCAAGATTACTTTTTAAGACCATCCTCTCCAAGTGCACTTAAGCTCCTGGTTGCCAAACAACTGAATGCTCTTGTGCTCACATGGCGGTCTTTTGCTCTGATGCAGCTGCTGGCAGCACCTGTCTAAACCTGGCATTAACCCCCATGTTTATCACAAGGCACAGATAGGCTTTTGTCTCCTCACAGGAAATGCAACAACTTTACACGGTTATTACAAATGCAGCTTAGTATAGTATGAGAGCCCTAATGACATGCACAGAAGAAGGTCAAGGGGGATTCCACCTGTCAATCAACAGCGCAGAGTCCTTCATGCAGATTACTTTGGATGTCATCAAAATATGTGCAGAGCGGGGGCAGAGATGAGATAAGACGATGGCGAAGATGATTTATAGGAGGAGACTTAAAGCGAAGGAAATAGGCGTCATAGTCCAGTGGCTGTAATAAACGAGTGAGACCTCCCCTCGCTATTCAGTATCGCAGAGACGGGCCAAATTCAAACACACACTCGCCACACATCCTAGTCTTTTTTAGTCACATATTTTCTGCCACAATCATAACAAGAAGATGCTCACCGCGTGGGAGGCACAAGTAAGCAACAGAGAAGACCGTCCAGCCGGGGCTGAAGGGAGGACTAGAAGAAAAAGGATGGACTGGAGAGTGTAGGAGTGCGGGGCGCGCTTGGCAGTGGCGGTCTGGATTTCAGGACTTTTGGGAGGAGGGGGAATTCCTGTAATACACTGCCCTGTTCAGTTGAGCTGCCTTCATTAGGAATGATTGATCACTGTGGGGCGGCTTGGAAAGTAAAGACACCTGGACATTTCAGGCCTGTTTGTGTGCACCAAGACTAACCTCGGGGTCCATTTAGTCCCAGGCAAAAACTGGGAAAAAAACATCCACTCAGAAAGGACCTGTTTGTTGTTTTGATATGGAGGCCTAGACGCTTAGCTTCCAGCATCACTCAATATTAATACTATTGTGCAAGACTCATTATACAGTAGACTTTCACAAATGAAACAACATTTTATTGTGGTTGCTTGGCAGAGTTCCCAGGGTAGTCCATTTTTGCTACATCACTCATGAAATAATGGACAGCAAGATATTGACTGTCTTGGCAAACTCTACACAAGGCCAAGGCCTTCACCCAAACAACGGAAGAGCCTCATTTAAAAATGTGAGTTTGGCTCCCATTTCCCCCCAGAGGATAGAACTGGAACTACAGTCAAAATTTCCCAACAGCTGAAGACCATTCAGCAATCGGGAAGGCTCTCACCTGAAGCAAAAAACACTCCTTTAAGTCTGTAGCTCCAGCTCAGACTTCAGTATAACAAACACTGCTGTAGGAGAGTTTGCCTAGTGCAGTAGTGCCCAACTGTTTGACGGTGAGATGATCTGTATTATTTTGATGTTTGATTTGATATCTTGAATTTATTTTAATTGCCAATTGGTTGTTAAATGTTTCATGTCAAATCCAAGCTGTAAATGCTCAGTATATGTACTTTTGAAAACATTATTTTAACATAACATAAAATAACTTTATTTTCAAAAATGGTTCATTGAAATGTAATGTGTTATTATATTGGTCCCTCATTTATTTTGTGTGTTTCCACCTTCTCCAAAGGTTTTTCACCTTCAAACTGTTGATTTCAATGAAAAAAGAGACAACTAGGTCCAAAAATAAAAGGAGAAAAAGATATGTGTCCCATCATTGGAGTCAAAAAGAGTGAAGTCCCAGTGTTACCCTGGTCAAACAGTCAAACCCTTTTCAAGTTAGGAGAGAGAACAGACAGCCGACACATAACTTGACATTGACAGAGCTCCTAAAACTATTGCTATAAGGATTATGAGAAGTTGATAGATACCTGTTAATACACCAAATATTAAACTCCTGCACACTATTTATATCACAGCTTCCTACATTGTTTTCCTCATATGTTCAGAAATTAGTTAAATCCAGATGTTGGGAATGTGTGTCATAAAGTGCTGAATGACTCACTTGGTGGTGGCCGTATGGGGGACTTGGAAGTCTTTTTTTGTTTTCTTAAACAAAGAGAACCACATTTCTTTGGATCCCTTCCACCAGTAACTTTAACCCTTGTTATTGTCTTTTTACCGGCGCATGTTTTGCTTGAAACTGGACACTGCAGGTCCCCCACCATAGTAGTGACACAAACCTGCCTCCCATCCAGGACCTTAGCTTCCCGCTTTTGTGATGCTTTTAGGTGGATGAGCTTTGAGCAGCAAGAGTTACCACAGCAGTCACACTAAAGTTTCTGCATTAGTAAGCGTCATGTTAGTACAGCTTGTTTTTAATTATTTTTTTTTGCAAATGTAGTTTCTGTAAGAAATGCAATAATTCAAAATATAATAATATCCACCCATCCATTTTCTACCGCTTGTCCCTCTCTGGGTCACAGGGGGGCTGGGGCCTAGCCCAACTGCAATTTGGCGTGAGGCAGGGTACACCCTGGACAAGTTGTCACTTCATCGCAGGGCCAAAGCAGATAGAAAGACAACCATTCACACCCACATTTACACACTAGGGCCAATTTAGTGTTGTCAATCAGCCTATGTAATATTTTATTTTTCCAGGTACTTTAGGATTATTTAGATTATTTTAAGCACATTTTATTATTTTAAGCTCATGAATTCAAAAATACATTATTTTAATTTTCCTGAGGGAACTCTCCTGAAGGAATCAATAAAGTACTATCTATCTATTATAGTAAAATCAACAACTAATTATGGCTGCAGCTATCGATAATTTTAGTCATTGAGTAATCTATAGAGTGGTCGGATAAAACTCACATTATAGCCTCAATATGTATTTTAGGGAAAAAAGTTTAAAATTCAAGAAAGATTTTTACTGCTTACCATAACCTTCATTCTTTCTTTCTAATTTTTCAAAATTGTACTTTTACCATGTGTCCATCGCCTAAAAATAAATCAAACTCTCTGCGGTTTGCCGCCACAGATAATGGCATCCTCACACTACTGCTGTCATGTGCATTTTATTGCAGCAGCCATGCAGAAACTTTGTCCGCGCATTTAAGGTTCTGGGCACTCCATGCGGACAGAATTTGATAAATTTTCTTTAGTTGTATTCATTAAAAGATTAATCGAAGCAACAGAACATAAATCATATCTCTTTAATAAGTTAATTTATGAATCATTAAAGCCTTACAATATCCAATACAGTTTAAAAAAATGCTGTTTGTAGATCAAATTAATAATACATTAATTTGTGTGCAGCATATATATATATATATATATATATATATATATATATATATATATATATATATATATATATAATACGTTTAGCATAACGTTAGCTCATTTTGCGGTGTGTGTGTGTGTGTGTGTGTGTGTGTGTGTGTGTGTGTGTGTGTGTGTGTGTGTGTGTGTGTGCGTGCGCGCGCGTGCGCGTGCGTGCGTTACGGACAGCAAAGACCTGTCTGTCTTGTTATTTCACTTTACCTTTTTCTGTGTTGATTGAGCTGTGTTGAAGCAGGACATTATGTTAAATGAAGAGTTTCTGTCTCTGATAGTTGATAAGACAAGATGGCGGCGCATTGCTATGCAGCAGCTTGAAAACGCTCTTTGGAGTGTAGAGCGATTTGGCAAAAACACCCGTCATTTCTGTCAATTTCATGGCTGGCTCAAAGCGTGAACACTCTGTGATCACATACGACCGACAGACAATTCTGGATGTGGATGGATCGGGTCGTTATAGACTGAAAGATGCATGTACGGTGGACCTCCTCGCTAGCATGGGAATACTTCGCGGGCTACATCGAGCGGCCTTTGTAGCAGCGGAGTCAAGTGCTAGCGGTGACCGCCAATGGAGACGACGTAAGCGGTGTGAGCGGAAGCAGAAGCGGGGATGCCGAGCGGGGCCAACAACAAAGGGAAAAGCTAACCAAAGAAGCGTGGAGTCTCCGGGTAAGAAGCCATTTAAACTAGAACTAGCCGGCGCCAGGCTGGATAATCCCTGCACACATAGCAATCTACTGAGGTGGCTAACTATGATGCGTTCAGTTTATCGCAACATCTAGCAAACAATCGGACAATTCCCGTCGTATCAATTCCTAGATATGGTCGAAACTATTTAAAGTGCACTACGCATAATAAACGCAACATTATTAATATTGCTACTTCGGATAATTTCAACAAACAATCCTCAAAACAGCCCACTACCTATAATATGGGCTTTTTAAACATACGATCATTATCTTCCAAAACGTTATTAGTTAATGAGGTCATTAGAGACAACAAACTTGGCGAGACCTGGCTCAAACCAGACGATTTTTTTGCGCTAAATGAGGCATCTCCTCCTAACTATACCAATGCACATGTTGCCCGTCCTCCTAAAAGGGGAGGGGGTGTCGCACTAATATACAATGAAAACTATAATTTTACACCTAACCTAAATAATAAATATAACTCGTTTGAGGTGCTCACTTTGAGGTTTGTCACACCGCTGCCTCTCCACCTGGCTGTTATCTACTGCCCCCATGGGCCCTATTCGGACTTCATCAGTGAATTCTCAGAGTTTGTTGCTGATCTAGTGACGCACGCCGACAATATAATCATAATGGGGGACTTTAATATCCATATGAATACCCCATCGGACCCTCCATGCGTGGCGCTCCAGACTATAATTGATAGCTGTGGTCTTACACAAATAATAAATGAACCCACGCATCGCAACGGTAATACGATAGATCTAGTGCTTGTCAGGGGTGTCACCACCTCTAAAGTTACGATACTCCCGTACACTAAAGTAATGTCCGATCATTACCTTATAAAATTCGAAGTTCTGACTCATTGTCAACAAACTAATAATAATAATAATAACTACTATAGCAGCCGCAACATTAATGCTGCCACAACGACGACTCTTACTGACCTACTGCCTTCGGTAATGGCACCGTTCCCAAATTATGTGGGCTCTATTGATAACCTCACTAACAACTTTAACAACGCCCTGCGCAACACCATTGATAGTGTAGCACCGCTAAAGCTAAAAAGGGCCCCTAAAAGGCGTACCCCATGGTTTACAGAAGAAACTAAAGCCCAGAAATTATCATGTAGAAAGCTGGAACGCAAATGGCGTGCGACTAAACTTGAGGTTTTCCATCAAGCATGGTGTGATAGTTTAATAACTTATAAACGCATGCTTACCTCAGCTAAAGCTAAATATTACTCAAATCTCATCCACCTCAACAAAAATGATCCTAAATTTTTGTTTAGTACAGTAGCATCGCTAACCCAACAAGGGAATCCTCCCAGTAGCTCCACCCACTCAGCAGTTGACTTTATGAATTTCTTTAATAAGAAAATTGAAGTCATTAGAAAAGAGATTAAAGACAATGCATCTCAGCTACAACTGGGTTCTATTAACACAAATACGACTGCATATACGACGGATACCGCCCTCCAAAATAGTTTCTCTCTCTTTGATGAAATAACATTGGAGGAATTGTCAAAATGTGTAAATGGAACAAAACAAACAACATGTTTACTTGACCCAATTCCTGGGAAATTTATCAGGGAGCTTTTTGTATTATTAGGTCCATCAGTGTTAAATATTATAAACTTATCACTTTCCTCTGGCACTGTTCCCCTAGCATTCAAAAAAGCGGTTATTCATCCTCTACTCAAAAGACCTAACCTTGATCCTGATCTCTTGGTAAACTACCGGCCACCTTCCGTTTATCTCAAAAATCCTCGAAAAAATTGTCGCACAGCAGCTAAATGAACACTTAGCGTCTAACAATCTCTGTGAACCTTTTCAATCCGGTTTCAGGGCAAATCACTCTACGGAGACAGCCCTCGCAAAAATGACTAATGATCTATTGCTAACGATGGATTCTGATGCTTCATCTATGTTGCTGCTTCTTGATCTTAGCGCCGCTTTCGATACTGTTGATCATAATATTTTATTAGAGCGTATCAAAACGCGTATTGGGATGACAGACTTAGCCTTGTCTTGGTTTAACTCTTATCTTACTGACAGGATGCAGTGTGTCTCCCATAACAATGTGACCTCGGACTATGTTAAGGTAACGTGCAGAGTTCCCCAGGGTTCGGTTCTTGGCCCTGCACTCTTTAGTATTTACATGCTGCCGCTAGGTGACATCATACGCAAATACGGTGTTAGCTTTCACTGTTATGCTGATGACACTCAACTCTACATGCACCTAAAGCTGACCAACACGCCGGATTGTAGTCAGCTGGAGGCGTGTCTTAATGAAATTAAACAATGGATGTCCGCTAACTTTTTGCAACTCAACGCTAAAAAAACGGAAATGCTGATTATCGGTTCTGCTCAATACCGACATCTATTTAATAATACCACCTTAACATTTGACAACCAAACAATTAAACAAGGTGACTCTGTAAAGAATCTGGGTATTATCTTCGACCCAACTCTCTCGTTTGAGTCACACATTAAGAGTGTTACTAAAACGGCCTTCTTTCATCTCCGTAATATCGCTAAAATTTGTTCCATTTTGTCCACAAGCGATGCTGAGATCATTATCCATGCGTTCGTTACATCTCGTCTCGATTACTGTAACGTTTTATTTTCGGGCCTCCCTATGTCTAGCATTAAAAGATTACAGATGGTACAAAATGCGGCTGCTAGACTTTTGACAAAAACAAGAAAGTTTGATCATATTACGCCTATACTGGCTCACTTGCACTGGCTTCCTGTGCACCTAAGATGCGACTTTAAGGTTTTACTACTTACGTATAAAATACTACATGGCCAAGCTCCTGCCTATCTTGCCGATTGTATTGTACCATATGTCCCGGCAAGAAATCTGCGTTCTAAGAACTCCAGCTTATTAGTGATTCCCAGAGCCCAAAAACAGTCTGCGGGCTATAGAGCGTTTTCTATTCGGGCTCCAATACTATGGAATGCCCTCCCGGTAAAAGTTAGAGATGCTACCTCAGTAGAAGCATTTAAGTCTCATCTTAAAACTCATTTGTATACTCTAGCCTTTAAATAGACTCTAATGCAGTAGCCTAGTTTTGAATGGCAGGGTCCCTGCTATAACATGTTGATAAAAATATAACATTTACATAATAAAAATCAATCAAACTGTTGTTTGTGCTTACGCACCAAACAGCAGTTCAGAGTACCCACCCTTTTTGGATACACTCGAGGGAGTACTGGAAAGTGCTCCCCCGGGTGATTCCCTTGTCTTACTGGGGGACTTCAACGCTCATGTTGGCAACGACAGTGAAACCTGGAGAGGCGTGATTGGGAAGAATGGCCGCCCGGATCTGAACCCGAGTGGGGTTTTGTTATTTGACTTTTGTGCTCGTCACAGATTGTCCATAACAAACACCATGTTCAAGCATAAGGGTGTCCATATGTGCACTTGGCACCAGGACACCCTAGGCCGCAGTTCCATGATCGACTTTGTAGTTGTGTCATCGGATTTGCGGCCTTATGTTTTGGACACTCGGGTGAAGAGAGGGGCGGAGCTTTCTACCGATCACCACCTGGTGGTGAGTTGGCTGCGATTGTGGGGGAGGATGCCGGACAGACCTGGCAGGCCCAAACGCATTGTGAGGGTCTGCTGGGAACGTCTGGCAGAGTCTCCTGTCAGAGAGAGTTTCAATTCCCACCTCCGGAAGAACTTTGAACATGTCACAAGGGAGGTGCTGGACATTGAGTCCGAGTGGACCATGTTCCGCACCTCTATTGTCGAGGAAGCTGATTGGAGCTGTGGCCGCAAGGTAGTTGGTGCCTGTCGTGGCGGTAATCCTAGAACCCGTTGGTGGACACCGGCGGGGAGGGATGCCGTCAAACTGAAGAAGGAGTCCTATCGGGTTATTTTGGCTCATAGGACTCCGGAGGCAGCGGACAGGTACCGACAGGCCAAGCGGTATGCGGCTTCAGCAGTCGCGGAGGCAAAAACTCGGGCATGGGAGGAGTTCGGCGAGGCCATGGAAAACGACTTCCGGACGGCTTCGAAGCGATTCTGGACCACCTTCCGCCGCCTCAGTAAGGGGAAGCAGTGCACTGTCAACACCGTGTATGGTGCGGATGGTGTTCTGCTGACCTCGACTGCGGATGTTGTGGATCGGTGGAGGGAATACTTCGAAGACCTCCTCAATCCCATCGACACGTCTTCCTATGAGGAAGCAGTGCCTGGGGAATCTGTTGTGGGCTCTCCTATTTCTGTTGCTGAGGTAGTTAAAAAGCTCCTTGGTGGCAAGGCCCCGGGGGTGCTGTGGGGCTGTCTTGGTTGACAAGACTCTGCAGCATCGCATGGACATCGGGGGCGGTACCTCTGGATTGGCAGACCGGGGTGGTGGTTCCTCTCTTTAAGAGACCTTTAAGAGACCTTACCAGCCTTCCTGGTAAGGTCTATTCAGGTGTACTGGAGAGGAGGCTACGCCGGATAGTCGAACCTCGGATTCAGGAGGAACAGTGTGGTTTTCGTCCTGGTCGTGGAACTGTGGACCAGCTCTATACTCTCGGCAGGGTCCTTGAGGGTGCATGGGAGTTTGCCCAACCAGTCTACATGTGCTTTGTGGACTTGGAGAAGGCATTCGACCGTGTCCCTCGGGAGGTCCTGTGGGGAGTGCTCAGAGAGTATGGGGTATCGGACTGTCTGATTGTGGCTGTCCGCTCCCTGTACGATCAGTGTCAGAGCTTGGTCCGCATTGCCGGCAGTAAGTCGGACACGTTTCCAGTGAGGGTTGGACTCCGCCAAGGCTGCCCTTTGTCACCGATTCTGTTCATAACTTTTATGGACAGAATTTCTAGGTGCAGTCAAGGCTTTGAGGGGATCCGGTTTGGTGGCTGCAGGATTAAGTCTCTGCTTTTTGCAGATGATGTGGTCCTGATGGCTTCATCTGGCCAGGATCTTCAGCTCTCACTGGATCGGTTCGCAGCCGAGTGTGAAGCGACTGGGATGAGAATCAGCACCTCCAAGTCCGAGTCCATGGTTCTCGCCCGGAAAAGGGTGGAGTGCCATCTCCGGGTTGGGGAGGAGACCTTGCCCCAAGTGGAGGAGTTCAAGTACCTAGGAGTCTTGTTCACGAGTGAGGGAAAAGTGGATCGTGAGATCGACAGGCGGATCGCTGCGGCGTCTTCAGTAATGCGGACGCTGTATCGATCCGTTGTGGTGAAGAAGGAGCTGAGCCGGAAGGCAAAGCTCTCAATTTACCGGTCGATCTACGTTCCCATCCTCACCTATGGTCATGAGTTTTGGGTTATGACCGAAAGGACAAGATCACGGGTACAGGCGGCCGAATTGAGTTTCCTCCGCCGGATGGTCGGGGCTCTCCATTAGAGATAGGGTGAGAAGCTCTGCCATCCGGGGGGAGCTCAAAGTAAAGCCACTGCTCCTCCACATCGAGAGGAGCCAGATGAGGTGGTTCGGGCATCTGGTCAGGATGCCACCCGAACGCCTCCCTAGGGAGGTGTTTAGGGCACGTCCAACCGGTAGGAGGCCACAGGGAAGACCCAGGACACGTTGGGAAGACTATGTCTCCCGGCTGGCCTGGGAACGCCTCGGGATCCCCCGGGAGGAGCTGGACGAAGTGGCTGGGGAGAGAAAAGTCTGGGCTTTGAAATAAATGTAATTTGCGTGATCAGTCTTCTGTTTTATATGACGTGACTTCCTGTTGAATGGAGTCCATGTCAATATGTTTCAACTTGACATTGTGGCGTTTATATCGATAACTTTGTGCAAAAATAGCACAGCCTTTATGTTTAATGTGAATACTGTAGCTCAGTTGTTTAGACAGTAATTAGTTTTTACAAGTACAGACTGGGGAATGACGTTTCCTAATGGGAAAATAGGTTAATGTCTTTTGTTTACGTTTTAGCATTTAAGCTACCTAGCAGGCTAAAACTAGTTGGTCTCCACAATTTTATCAACGTGTGGTAATCAATCATGTTTTTTTAATCATTTTTGATTTAATACGGCAATACTATCCGTCGAGAGTTTTACAGCGGTTTATCATTACTACCGTTTATTTGTAGTACAAATGCCCGCAACTGCTGAAACTGATGCAATAGAATGACTGCTTTTGTAATCCATAACAACGCATACATATGGCGATAATCGAAGCTGGATAATCAAATCGCATATCGGCCCAGGCCTTTTAAGCAATTAATTAAACTAAGGCTAGTCGAGGCAGATGGCCACCTGTTCAGTGTAAAGTCTTGTGGGGGGTTTGTTAGCTCTCTAAATAAAAAGGAATCTGTTTGAAAAATGTCACAAAATGACAAAAGACCGCTTTATGCCTATAACACATCAATTAAACTTCTTTATTGGCAGCATTTCAAGGCATTCATCATAAATATCAATGGCATATACATTCATGTGTTTGGCCCCCAAAGATAAAATCATGAGATTAAATTACTGGAATAAACCAGCTGACTGCTGCTGCTGGCGACTGTGACGCTTTGCCATCATGCTCCTTTTTAGGAACGCCTCGTGGAGGTCACAAGATGTTTTATTGCGAGTTTAGCAAAGATCTTGACTGGAACACAGCACACACACTCCCCATTCACGCATTGACATATGAAAGTCGTTTAAGAGAGTTGACTAACTGATCCATTAGGTGCCCACGCCGTCTTGTGAGCGTTCGAACGGCCTCGTGTTAATTACGCACATAATAAGCACTTGGACGCCAACTCACTCGCTCTAATGACGAGCTGGCGTCGCCTTCTTGCTGCTGCTCGTACATCACCGTCTTAATTATTACGCCACTAATGTGTTTCCTGAGATTTACACATACTTTTTCTTGCCAAAGCGCGATTATGGATCTATTACGATTGTCATGGAAATCCACCGAGGCCTACCAAGGTGACCAAGAAGTTGTTTTTTCATGGCACCTTATCAAGAGAGGGGGGGTTATGGTTAAAGTAACACACGCTGGTTGTTTGATTTATGTGCAGGCTTTAATGACATCATATTCAACTGATGGATGCTTCATAAATTAGATGTCGGCTTATGGAGCCTGTTGGCTTTGTTAGCATCTCCTTTTCCTTTCCTACTCATTCAACCTCTTGGCTGGGACTTTTTTCAGTCCTGGCATTGACTGCTTTCCTTCCAGTCCAATAAACAAGAACCATCAAAGTGTACATTAAAGGGCTTTTCTTTGGTCCTCTTACCTTTTCTCCTCTCCGTCTCAGACTGTCACATTTTCCCCTGCCTCTCCTTCACCTGTTGAATCCTTTAGTCCTTGGCGGCCACATTCCTGGCTACACATTCAATTTTGCACTCAATGCAACATTTTAAAGAGAGAAAAATGTGACAATCCACAGTTTGCCGTCTGCAGCCTTCGTTAATGTAGGACAGGCGTCGGGAAAGAAAAGACACATTAACTAAATAGAGCAACAATACAGCTACAACATACAATTTAACAATACATTCTTCACAACATTATTCTTCACAACAGCAGAAGGATGTATACCATTTTCAGCAATATTACTTAAAGGGGCTGTTTGCAACTTGCACAGAGTTACATTTTTCAAACCAAAAATATAACAAGAAAACCACCGGCTAACTTATGTTACCACAAGTGGTTTTAACAAAGCATACAGTTGTCATTCATTGTTTGCGGTTAAATGGTACCAGACATGAACACAATAAACACATTTCTGCTAAGTAAGATTATCATTAATAAATCCAGTGCATTAGAAACTGTTTCTGACCTTTTAAATACATTTTTAACCTTATTAGTGCCCTCTAAACATGAAATGACAGCCATGTAGTCACGTTTGTACTTGTTTCAACTTTTAATCAATATAGTAGCCGACACCGTAGTGTCTTTGCTATGGTAATCACCCGGCCACTACAATATGGCCACGACGTGGAAATACTTTGTCACATCCTGGGTAATTTCTCTAAATTAGAACTGAAGGGCTACTGTGTGCTGAAACCACAATGTGTGTCGTTCTGCAAAAACTTGGTAAACAGTCAAAACTTTGATCATTGGCTTTGTTGTTACTTGGTATTATTCCGTCTTGTTAGCAATGCACGTTCTGCGTTGTCATTCCACATAGGTCACGCCAAAACTGTGTTATTGATGCCGAAGATGAAGTCCATCTTGGATCAAGAGATTTCATATCCACTTTGCCCAGACATCTGTTAAAAGCTGGTAGCAGTCTCGGTTAGCGTAGAGTGCCGCGCCAGTTAACAGTTGTTTTTTGATAATGCTTGCGTCAAAGTTTAACCAATATGGAGATGTGTTATTGATGAGGCAGGGGTTGAAGACGAAGTCCATCAAAAAGTTGTTCGGCCAAAGTTTGTCAACCTGAGATTGTCCTGGTGAAGATAAAGTAGCGCCAAGATTTGCTGGTTGTGTTCTTAATTAGTAGTGTTCACCCTTTTTCTAACGGAAATCTTGTTGTCTTTATTTACCGCCAAAATATAGTAATATAAAATAAGGCAAATACTGCACATATAGTTTATATATTATACCGTATTTTTTGGATTATAAATCGCAATTTTTTTCATAGTTTGGCCGTGGGTGCGACTTATACTCCCGAGCGACTTATGTGTGAAATTATTAACACATTACCGTAAAATATCAAATAATATTATTTATCTCATTCGCGTAAGAGACAAAGCAAATGGCAGCAATCGTCACTCACACGTCAGCAATCGTCACTCACACGTCAACCAATAAGAATTCGGCGGGGGAGGGTCATGGCAGAAGTGCATTGTGGGATGCTAACCGCTATATGCTATATGCTACTGCCGTAGCTATTAAAATGGATCGCATCAACATTGGCGGTAACTTATAAAAACTGAGAAGGGCTGAACTAAAATGGCACCGAAAAGGAAATCATATACTGCAGATTACAAGCTGGACGTAGTGAAATATGCAGCAGAGAACGGCAATCGAGCAGCAGAAAGAAAGGACATACCAGAGGCGACACCGGGGAGGAAGATTTCATAGGATTTAGCGATCGGGAGTGACAGATTGTTTGGTAAACGTATAGCATGTTCTATATGTTATAGTTATTAGAATGACTCTTGCCATGATGTGTTGCGTTAACATACCAGGCACGTTCTCAGTTGGTTATTTATGCGTCATATAACGTACACTTATTCAGCCTGTTGTTCACTATTCTTTATTTTTTTTAAATTGCCTTTCAAATGTCTATTCCTGGTGTTGGATTTTATGAAATAAATTTCCCCCAAAAATGCGATTTATACTCTAGTGCGACTTATATATGTTTTTTTCCTTCTTTATTATGCATTTTCGGCCGGTGCGACGTATACTCCTGAGCAACTTATAGTCCGAAAAATATGGTAATATATAATTTAACACTTGGATAATGATTAGGCCAAATACTTGTAGAATATGCTTTTAAAAATAATCTGCAACATCGTAAAACTGATATTAGAAGCAACATGTATTTTATCCATAATCTTAGCTGGTCTTGTCGGCCCGAGGAAATAGTTTGCCGTTCATGGCGGTCACTCGCCGCTGTCACGTCCACACACACACACCTGGAGTGCATGCACACACACAAAAGCAGTCACCGAGAAGCAACTGACAATTTGCAGTCATGTTGTTACGATAGAGTATACATTCAATGATAACCAACATTATATCATCAACATTATTATATCATTAGCTGAAATCACACAAATCTAATGTGTGTTACGAAGGGCGTATTTACAATCATTATTTGCTAAAAGCCTGAAGAGGGTGGTATATAATCCTTACAATACTTTGGAAAGTTAGCGCCCTTTCGGCAGCTGTGTAATGGTTGAAAACACCTTTTTTTTATGTAATTCATTTATTGATTGCTATGAGTAAGATATTGCTTAGTTCAGCAATTATTGAATTCTACGTTTCTGCCAGGTGTTTACACTGGTATGCGCTTCATTTATCTCTAATATTTTTTATATATTTTACCCTGTTTCATTTTCTACTAATAATTAATTTAAACATTTCTTTCTTTTTTTACACACTTATTTTCATAATTGTTTTACTCTTACTTTCACGACACCTTTTTATTAGAATTTATCTAATCTATATCACTCGGAAAGCTACACTGTCAGTTTTTCTTTTCTTCCATGTAATTATTTTGTCCATCCATTTTCTACCGCTTATTCCCTTCGGGGGGGGGGCGCCGGAGCCTATCTCAGCTACAATCGGGCGGAAGGTGGGGTGCACCCTGGACAAGTCGCCACCTCATCGCAGGGCCAACACAGATAGACAGACAACATTCACACTCACATTCAAACACTACGGCCAATTTAGTGTTGCCAATCAACCTATTTTATTTTTTTATTTTTTTAATCTTTGCACACGCCATAATCTCTTGCTACACAATCTCTATTAGTTTCTCTATTAATGAAAACATGGTGACATTTAAATACAGGAAGTAAACAAGCTTTTTAATGACAAAATATAAACACATGAAAGAAGTTAAACATATGGTGTGAATGAATGGTCATTAACAGACATGGAGAAGAGGTAAGATTAAATAAGTTCTGCTTCTTTCTACTCCTTTTCAGACATGTTGAATTGGGCTAATGTAAACATTTGATTTAGTTCAATGTGGACTTTGTCGCCTGCAAATAAAACGCAGCATCTCAAACTATTTCTTTTCAGAGCTTGATTTTTTTTTCTTATTTAAACCAGCTGGCGATTTCATCATCTTCTTATTAGGCCTGACTTTGATGTCTCGCTCACAAAACACATTCTATCCCACACGTAGCACGCTAGGCTAATGACATGAGCTTGCACCATATGTATTCCGCCAGGCGTCTTGTAGATGACAGGGAGGCTCACCCCCTCTGAAGAATACACGGGAGAGGATTAAGATGTCCGTCTCATAACGAGCTCTGGATGCACGTTAATTGAAAGAGACAAAGCCGTGTGTTATTGTGTGTGTGCTGTGTGTTATTGTGTGTTTTTTACAGGCTTTAGTAAACACATCTATTGCTTTCATAAACATAACAAATAGTATCTAGCAGTTCAGATGTTTGTCTATGTTTGTCAGGACTTGTTCTCCTCCAGGACCAGGAGGCGTGTGGGTCAAATCACAGCTGACTCTTCTCACCCTGGACGCAAACTATTCTCCCCTCTCCCCTCAGGCAGGAGACTAAGCTCCATCCAGACCCACACCTCCCGCCACCTGAACAGTTTTTTCCCCTCGGCCATCAGGCACATGAACAATAACTCCTAACAGTAGCTCCTTTGAATTCCTTCTAAGTCTATAACAAGATCTGATAGCTCACAGCTCTTGTTATTACCAAATATGTGTTATATGTGTTTTATGTTGCACGATTGCACCAATAAAAAATCCTAGTTTGTGAACCCGTTCTCAAACAATGGCAATAAAACTATTCTGATTCTGATTCTGATTATATGCCTGTAGATCTGTAACAGAAGAGGCTAACTTCTATTGTACATTTGTGTTTGTTTGTGCAGGCGGTCGGAGGAGGAAGTAGACATGGACAAGGTGACGGCCGCCATGGTGCTGACAAGCCTGTCCACCAGCCCTCTGGTCAGGAGCCCGCCTGTCAAAGTCAGCGGTGAGCGTCACTTAATTTATTTTATTTTGAATAGATATACGGACATCAAAGAGTTAGCCCACTGGAACTCTTGTCACTAACCAAAACAGCAGCGCTTACCAAGTAAAAATGTTATGTGAAGACTCCAGTACAATGACAGCAGATCACTCCGCAATGTTGTGTGAGTGAGTCTTTTAAATTCCGGTTAGCTATGTACACCTTATGTCCACCCTGACTCCTCTTTTCATGCTGTTTCTCTGTTATTTTTAAATAGGCCAACTTGGTGTTAAAGAGTATCACTCACAAAAAGCTTCTTTTATTAAGCTAATATTAAGAAGAAAACGTCTCACAGCACATTAATTTTCCTTTGTGGTCATCAACCACAACACATTTGTGTGAAGTACACACTTGTCTTAATATATTAGATTTTCCTACCATGAATGTTTTTATTCAGAGGCCCTGAGTGGATCCTGGAAAGAGAACGGCTCAGCGGGACCCTTCACGCCGTCCAGCAACAGCTCTTCGGGGGGCTACTGGAGCTGGTCGGCCCCTAGCGACCAGTCCAATCCATCCACGCCCTCCCCGCCGCTCTCGGCTGACAGCTTCAAGCCCTTCCGCGTGCCCAGTCTGGGCGGCGTGGGAGGCGGCCCTACGGGGCCAGAGGACCCCAGCCTGGACGAGCAGGACGGCAGCAGCCTGCTCTTTGACGAGCCCATACCACGCAAGCGCAAGGTGGGGACGACTCATACCTACCTGCATGCGTGCGTGCGTGCGCGCACACTCATACATACTGTACATACATACTGTACGTTTATGTCTGGTGGCTACTTATTACTTACTACTTGCTTATTTTGCTACTTACTTACTGGCTAGTTGCTTACTTGCTACTTACTACTTGGTATCAAATACTTACTTATTGTTTAATATGTACTACTTACTTGCTACTCACTAATAACTTGCTATTAGGGATGTAATGATATGAGAATCTCATATCACGGTTATTGTCACTAAAATGATCACGGTTATCATAATTATCACAGAATTGTTGAATGTGCTCATTAAGGACTGATACAGACTTATAACTTTGTGTTGTTTAAAAAAATTAATACAATGAATAATTAGCCACACAATATAATTTCTTGGCAGAAGAATTTAGTTTTATGATAATACTGTACTGGAGAGCCATATAATTTTTATTTGAGTTGTTAAATGTGTTTATCTTCTGTTTAAATTTGTAAAAGTTTTCATGTTTTTTAATGGTAAAGAGAAAAAAAAACCTTGTTGGGTGTGTTACGCCCAGAGTATGTGACGTCATGCAAATTCCCTTCCTGATGTCACATTCTTTTGAGTGTCGGACGAGCTCTCTAAGAGAGCAGCCTGTAGGTTTAATGTGCACAACTGAATATCTTAGTCGCTCAGACAGTAATGTGTTTTAGGGAATGGGGAATATCATTTTCTATTTGGGAAAGACGTTAATGTCTCTTGTTTTCCTGATAGCATTTAAGCTAGCTAGCGCTAGCTAGCGCTAGCTTGGTTCTCCAATAAATGAGCCGTGTCACCTGTGAGTTTATCAAAGTGTTATCAATCACGGCTTGATGACAATTGTAATTTAAAAAGGTAATACTAACCGTGGGAAGTTTTACCGCGGTTTATCATCAAACCACGTTACATCCCTACTTGCTACTGACTTGCTATTTTCTACTTACTACTTCCTTACTTACGACATGCTACTTACTTGCTATTTGCTTACTTACTACTTGCCTAGTTGCTTGCTTACTTACTACTTATCCACTTGCATTGACAGCCGTTACTTTAAGCCACACCTAGTGTGTGTGTGACAATCATTGGTACTTTACTTTACTTTACTTTAAGTTGAGATAAAGGATTGCACCATTCAGTAGCAGCCAGCAGAGAGCGCAGTTCAATCAAACCCTAGTTTGACACTAGTTTTGTATTTTTATTTTTATTTTTTTATAATTTTTATTTTTTTAACTTTTATTTATAAATTTCAACATTTACAAACAGACAAGAAACAATAATCAAAATAAGTTCTAAAATAGTACAAAACAGTACAAAAAGAGTACAAAGCCGCGCCAGGGGGTTATAAATTCAAAGTAACTAAAATAGAATGCAAAAAATATATATATATAAAATAAACAAAGTGCAAAGCCATAGGCTCACCCAATTTCAGTAAATAACTTAAATCTGGAACACAGCATCATCGTTTTCACAGCTTTTTGGTTGTTAGAGGTAGAGAGTGTTTTAATGTAGAGTTCTAATTCTTAGTTTGACACTAGTTTGCTGCCTGGATGGGCTACAGTGTTGTGAAAAGGTTTATCTCGCCGTCTTTTTGTCCTGCCTTTCCCCCTTTTCTTTTGTTCAAGCAAGGGGGCAATATTTCGTTGCTATTAAACCAAGACTGACAATACACAAAATAATAAATCAATTATATTTCTCAAATATAAAAAAACAAAAACATTATTTCAAAAAGGTTCCCTCTGCAAATGAAAAAGTGCAAAAAAATGTTGGGGTAAAATATATATAATTAAATATAGACATAATAAAAAGACGTATCAAAAAAATTTACAATTTTGTAAAATATTTTCGGGGAGTTGATATTTTAAACATATTTCAATTTATGTTGAAATAACAAGGTTGTTGGACTTATTTTGCTGTGATGTAAATATAAATATTGTGTTATTATTTTGAGGTATTTTATCCAGAATCGCTTTGGGATAACAGTCTCCACTGGATGATAGGCTGAGATGAATGTGCAGCATTGAGCTCCTGTGGCTTCTTTGTTATGAACACACGTATACACACCTGCACACATTACTGCAGCTCATGCCTGCACTCTGCTGACATCTCATCATAACCTGAGCTCAGTGTCACTCCCCCTCCATCTTTTCTTCCACTCCTTATCAGTGATGCTGGTTTGTCCCCGTCACCATCATCCTTCCTTCATCCACGTTTCATGTGGCAATATAACGACTGCAACATGGATGGCCTCTCTCTGTGTTAACTGGGAAGCAACACAAAGCAGAGCAGACATTTGTGCGGAACAAGCTAGGCTGTAAATGAAGAATTAAATTGGGGAGCGGTGGGAAAACAAGAGGAGAACAAGACCTCTGGATCACAACAAAGACCACGCTTACATTACATGCATGTTACATGCATGAAGGCAATGTCACACATGAAACCATCCCCCTATTTAATCAGCTGTGTAATAGGACTTTAAATGGACGAAAATGCTGCACAGGCACAATACACCAGGGACATGATTGTTATGTTGTTTTTTTGAGAGGAGACAAAACATCTTGTCAATATGAAATCTGCCTCCCCAAGAAGAGCGGCTTCATTAAAAGATCAACGCCCTACTGGTGGACGTTGCTGCAATGACATTTGTGTTGTCTGTGCAGAACTCCATGAAGGTGATGTTCAAATGTCTGTGGAAGAACTGTGGCAAAGTGCTGAGCACGTCCGCTGGCATCCAGAGACACATCCGTACCATCCACTTGGGGTGCGACACACACACACTAATAAGCACACACACACACGTTTTAACCTCAACTTCCTGTTCAGGCGTAACTGCGACTCCGACTGCAGCGACGGCGAGGAGGACTTCTACTACACTGAGATCAAGCTCAACACCGACTCTGTGGCCGAGGGCCTTAGCAGCTTGTCGCCCGTCTCGCCCTCCGTCCTCTCCCCAGTTTCACCTCTGACCCCGGCCCTCAGCCAGCAGCCCGACTCCCACAGGCCACCGCTGCCGCCGCCACCCTGCGATGCCAAGGAGCCTCACGCTGGCAGCGCCACACCGCTTAGCCGCTCCGCGCCCAGCGCGCTCTACCTCATCCACACGGACCACGCCTACCAGGTGAGGCCACGCCTTCCACACCCCTCCTTATTTATAGCCCCTTTTGACCATTTGACCTCCGCTCTTAGGCTACGGCGCCTGTGTCCATCCCATCCAACGGCAGCAACACGGTTGGCTCCGCCTCCAACAGCTTCACTCCCACCAACAGCTCCAGCTTTAGCATCTCCTGGCAGTCGCCCCCCGTCACGTTCACAGGCAACACGGTGAGGAAACAAATTATATATTTGATATTTGTGATTGATACAACATTAGCTTTACAATTATGTGAAATATTATGCTTTAATACGATAAAGAGTGTTTTGCACTCTTTACACCAGGGGTGGGCAATTAATTTTTACCGGGGGCCGCATGAGCAACCCGAGCACTGCTGGAGGGCCACATCGACAATATTTCAATTAAATTTTGCTCAATATTATTTTGGTATACCGTAAGATAAATAATAATAATTAATAATAATAATAATAATTTCATTTAACCTAACTTAACTTTATACAAAAGCAGATTGCTTTTGATGGTTTTATTTTTAACACTGTCTTACACTGTACTTCCTGATGTATAATACAATGCAAAAATGTCACTTTCTGCACAGTGTTAATTTAAAGTTTATCCTGCATCCTCTTTAAAAGTCCAACATTTTTCCCAATCAGATTTGGACAACCATCTGTTGTCACACCTGCCAGCTTGTCCCATTTCAGTCCTAACATGTCCAAACACGCATTTACCTATGTGAACAAGTCATTACCTGTGGTTGTCTCTTTAATTGACTGCATGGCTGCCAGCTACTCCGTGATTTGAAAGTCTGCAGTTATCCCACGTAAGAAGATGAGCAGCTGGGCGGTGTCACGTACATCACAGCTCTCATCCAAAGCCAGCGAAAAACATTCAAAATCGGCCGTTCTGTTCTTCAGCTGAAGCTCCAAGTTTCCGGGCATATCAGCGCAACAGAGTCCAATAAGCACTCCTTAATAAACTCTCCGTCAGAAAACGCCTTACTTTTTCTGGCGATTTTGTGAGAAATGACGAAACTTGTCCTGACGGCTGCATCTCTGGGGGTGTGAAATTTGGAAAAAAGTTCTTGTTGGGTTTGCAGTTTTACCATCAACGCATCAGCCTCCCTTGCGCGCTCTTCATCAGACAGATTCCGGTATTTTTCCTCGCGCTTCGTCGTGTAGTGGCGATTCAAATTATATTCTTTAAATACAGCAACCTGTGTACCACAAATAAAGCACACGGCTTTACCTTTAATTTCTGTAAAGAAATACTTGGCAGTCCATGTCTTGTTGGAAACACGCCATTCGTCATCAACTTTTCTTTTTTTTAGCGTGAGCTGACATCTCGTTGGTACTGGGCATCACTTGTCGTTGTGCACCTTCACTCACAGGTTACACACGGACATACGTCCATAAATAACAATTTTTAAAATAAAAGCAGCACAGTTGTATTGCATGCACGACTTAGATGTTTTTTAAAATTTATTTTGTAATTTGTGATTGCCGCTGTTCACATTCACTCACAATCACACACGCGCATACGTCCACACGGAAGTAATACAAATAACGCTTTTCAAAACAAAAGCAGCACCGTTGTATTGCACACTCGACATAGATACTTTTTTAAATGTATTTTGCAATTTATGATTGGCCTCACGCGGGCCGAACAGGGACGCACAAAGGGCCGGATGTGGCCCGTGGGCCGCCGAATGCCCAGGTCTGCTTTACACTCTTTTAATCCAATATAGTAATACTGCCTGAGGATGAGCCAATACTGAACACGATACTGAACAGCACGCTCACTCTGATTGGTTTGGTCTTCTCTAGTGACCAATACTACTGCAGTATTTTAAATTCTATTTACCCATTTTTATGCTTAAAAGGGCTTTACATAGGACGAAAACATTGTAGAATATGCTTTTAAATAATGCTTTATAGCCCAAAACAATCTGCAATCAATATTTGAAGCGTGTGATGTGGCGAGGGACAACTCTAGTGACTTTAGTCACATCTTAAAAATATTGTGAATGACAATACTTTACTAGCGCTGTCAAAGGATTGTAGTGTTAATTGCAATTAATTGCATTTTATTTTTAGTTAACTCGTAATCGGACTGCACAATTTTATTTTTTTTTATGCAAATTTGCAAATGCAAATTTACTAAACATGCTTTTTTTAAACCGTGCAACACAAAATGGACACAAACACAGGAAACTTTGGTTAACTCGTTATTATTGTGTTACCATTGACAGCCCTAGATATTACACAAATCAAATAATATGAAGCATAATTTAATAAATTCTTTCACTTTTGTTAAATTCAATAGGCTAAACATATGGCATGAAAATCGTTAGTAAAATAACATTTAGAGCCGCCTCTTCATAGATGAGTTCCTGTGTATATGCCCAGCAGTTTGTGGCAGGCTTTGCTACACACCTTAAAATAAAGCTGGGACTATTTGACTGTCACCTACTGACGTTGGAGCTGTAGGTTTGATCCTGTTGTTGTTTTTTTAGTGAGTAAGCTAACCAAGCATGATGTTGCTGTTAAAATGTGAGTGTAATGTTAGCATGTAGCTTACATAGCTATGCTAGTGTCGCTATCATCTGTGTTCTCCTGTCCCACCTTATGTGATAAATGTCATCTGTTATGTTGTGCAGAGTTACAGTGTGTGGATGTTAAAAAGTGGATAAAGTACACCGTAACGCTTCTTGGAGACACACAAGCTTTGTCTCAATTCGGGGGCTGTATCCTTCCATGAGGTTGAATAATGACAAACTTAAGAAAAGAATGTCGAGAGATGGTGGTCATTAAGATGTGTCACGTGTTGACAATCATTCTAAAGCTGTTATTCCTAATTATTAGTTAATGATGGATTTATTGGTATGCTTGTTGTAGTGGGACATATAACTATATAAATTGTAGACAGTCCAATAGATGTCCCAGAAAGAGTCCATCCATACAGCAACACCACACAATCTTAATTTATTAATATGTAATTCAAAATGGATGTGCTTTTCTAATTTTGTCAATTTGGTTGCCTTATAGCCAGTAATAGTAAATATTGGGATAGCATAATATTATTATTATCATATAATTATTTGCAATGAAGACAGAAGAAATGAATCACAACAACCGCAGTTTCAGCACATGAGTTTATTAATTTGTATATGTTATAAAAATACTTTGTTTATAAATGATCATCCAAACTGGTATATACGTGTTTTGTAGGGCTGGGAATCTTTGGGTGTCCCACGATTCGATTCAGAATCGATTCTTGGGGTCACGATTCGATTCAAAATCGATTTTTTTTTTTTTTCAATTCAACACGATTCTCGATTCAAAAACGATTTTTAAAAAAAAAATTTTAAATGAAAACAATACACAACAATACCATAATAATGCAATACAATTTCAAAACTAAACCCAATTTTGGAGTTCTGAACTTGTGATTTCTTGCAGTGTTAAGTGGTAATATTTCACATTTGTCCCAATTGACTTTATACCCTGATAAACAGCCATATTCAGTGATGACATTATTGATATAGTGTAGAGAGGAGTTAAAATGTGACAGGTAGAGAATTATGTCGTCACAATACATCGATAGCTTATTATACTGAGAGCCAATTTTTATAAAATTAATATTATTTTCACTTCTTATTTTTGCAGCTAAGGGTTCAATAACCAAATTAAATAATAATCCAGATGCAGGACATGCCTGTTTTACTCCTCTTTTTAACGAAAAAGGTTCTGAAATATGATTATTGGTTTTGACTGATGCCATGGGCCTTGTATAAAGCATCTTAATCCATTGTATAAAATTATCTCCAAATCCAAATTTACGTAATGTGCAAAACATAAATGACCAGTTTATGCGGTCGAATGCCTTCCCCGCATCAACAGTACATACTGCTGTGGGATAAGGGAGACTTCTAGCATAGTAAATAACATTAAACAATTTCCTTGTATTGTCTGAAGATTGTCGACCTTCCATGAAGCCAGTTTGGTCAGTATGAATTAATTTTCCTATTACATTTGATAATCGTGTGGCTAAGATTTTTGCCAAGATTCAAAAGGATTCTCTAATCATTCAATACATAGGATTTCAGTAGGATCTACCCCAGTCTGCTGACATGCAAGCAGAGTAGTAGATTTTTGTAAAAAGCTTTTATAATTGTAAAGGACAATGTTTTATCAACTGATTGCAATAATGTAAATTTGTTTTAAGTACTAAATGAACCAAAAATATGACTTATTTTATCTTTGTGAAAATATTGGACACAGTGTGTTGTCAAGCTTATGAGATGTGATGCAAGTGTAAGCCACTGTGACACTATTGTTCTTTTTTAAAAATGTTTTATAAATGTCTAATGATAATGTCAATGAGGGATTTTTAATCACTGCTATGTTGAAATTGTAACTAATATTGATACTGTTGTTGATAATATTCATTTTTGTTTCACTACTTTTGGTTTGTTCTGTGTCGTGTTTGTGTCTCCTCTCAATTGCTCTGTTTATTGCAGTTCTGAGTGTTGCTGGGTCGGGTTTGGTTTTGGAATTGGATTGCATTGTTATGGTATTGCTGTGTATTGTTTTGTTGGATTGATTAATTAAAAAAAAAAAAAAAATTTTTTTTTTTTTTTTTTTAAATTAAAAAATATATCGATTTTTTAAAAATGAGAATCGATTCTGAATCGCACAACGTGAGAATCGCGATTCGAATTCGAATCGATTTTTTCCCACACCCCTAGTGTTTTGTAACATTTCTTTTTGCTCTGTGGTTTGTCCAAGTCCTCCTCCTTGATTATTCTGCACAGGAACAAAAAACTGAAAAGTTAAACACGAGATCACAATTATCATTAATAGAAGTAAACATTTTTAAATAACATGTCGTCGACACAAAAAAACACAAAAGCTACTAGAGCAGTGGTTCTTAACCTGGATTTGGTCGAACCCTAGGGGTTCGGTGAGTCGGCGTCAGGGGTTCGGCGGAGCCTCCACCGCGGAGGTCAAGACACACCCGACTCATCGTGTAAATAAAAACTTCTCCCTATCGGCGTATTATGGATACCCCCAAACAATGTTCCCTCTAATTTTCCATCTGATTTGCAAGTGTGTAATTTGTTGTGAGTTCATGCAGTGTTGGTTTTGTTCTTTGAACAAGGTGATGTTCATACACGGTTCATTTTGTGCACCAGTAAAAAAAACATAACTTTGTCTTGAATTTCAAAAAAATAATAATTGTATTTTTCACTAAAGAAGGGTTCGGTGAATGCGCATATGAAACTGGTGGGGTTCGGTACCTCCAACAAGGTTAAGAACCACTGTACTAGAGGGATTCAGATTTTTGAAGGGCGAGCGTCATCGTTCACTGTCAGGTGTATTTATAACGACATGGCTTCCCACACTTGAAAAGGAAGGACTCGATGAGGCTCAGGATTTCACTCGTATTTCAGTTTATTAACTGGAATCTTGGAAGCTGAAAAACCTTTAAACACACAAGAATAAAAGCTTTTAAATAAAATACAGCATTTTGCAACAAACAAAGTAAGTACATTAACTCAGGTATTTTATAAAGGTAAGTACATTTTTAACATTAATTAATACACATTAACCAGCATTTCACTTAACTTAATTAACTTAGATTAATAAGGTAAATTAGGCATTAAATAAACAGAAATATAGTTCACATGTTAGAACCATCTACTTTTAAAGCAACGTGTTTTACCTTAAGTTTTAGCCTAAATTATTTTATACAGACTTTAGACATGAATTTCTACAACAAGTTTAACTTGACACTTCTCTATTAATTCATATGAAATCAAGCATTTTAAACCAATATTACTGTAGTTTTTAACATAAACACTTTTAACAGAAATACTATTTTTATACATGAATTAAATGTTTTACTTTGCCTTTTAATAAAGCAAAATCCACTCTCTATATTAATATACTTCAAATTACATTTACAAGGCTTTAAGCGCCCTAATTGCCCATTTCTTGTCTCTACAAGTAAAACAAATATTTGTGGTGAATAAGATAAAGAAAAGAAACAAAATAAGCACCAATTGTACCTTATTTAACAGTTCAATTATCTAAATAAACATTCTTCTGAAGTTGAGCTCTGCCATCAATCACAGCGCATAAACTTCAACAGTCGGATCATGATTAAACAGTCCAGTGGAAAGAGGTGAGCTCACCGGTAGTCCGTTTGGTTTGAGTCCTTTTTCCCATGCGTTTGTGAAGTGCTTTCGTGGTTTTAGTGATCGTCTCTGTCTCTGCTGCTCTCAGCTCCGTCCTGCACACTGAATGAAACGGGTGCATTTGTTTGCTTTGTCCTGTCTGCGCTGCTCATCAGTCTGATTGCGCTCACCTGCTGGAGAGCGCACCTGGTGAGGCGCGCCGCGGAGCAGCGCTTCTGCTGTGACGCGCATGCAGCGCTTCTGCTGTGACACGCATGCAGCGCTTCTGCTGTGACGCGCATGCAGCAGCACAGCCGCTGTCACACACACACCTTCAGCCGCACCTCCAGGCAGATCGCCGCAACACCTCCCACTCGATCTTTGCAGTGTAACCTGGAAAGATCGCACCTCTCAGGCGAGCTGGTCTCCCCTGACCTGATCCTCCGCCGGGATGAGGACGACAAGGCGTCGGACGTCTCGATGCAGTATGGTGCCCTGGAAGTCCTTCTCCTTAGACCTGGACTCTTTAACGACAGGGTTTGGAGTCTTCACCTGAACGCACCCACTTGGAGAGACTTTCACGTGGACATCTCGGACAATGCCTTTGGGATCTGCGTTCACACTGACAACTCTTGCTAGCTTGAACTGACCCCTCAGTGCATTTTGGTCGCAGAGCCACACTATGTCTCCAATGGCAGCATTTCTTTCAGCAGTATGCCATTTACTGCGGATGAACAGGTTTGGACCTGCGAGTTGGCTCCAGGACTTCCAAAAGTAGCTGACTTGCATTTGAATCTCTTGCAGCCTTTTGAAGGGGTAAGTTGTGTAGTCGAATGTTTTGAAATCTCCACTTTGTGTGGCTCGACCAAGCAACAGGGTGTTTGGAGTGATGTATTGGATGCCGTCCTCACGGCACTGGACTCTAGCGTCGATAGGCCTTTCGTTGGCAAGGTTGGCGGCCAGCTTGAGTACAGTCAGGAATTCACTGAAGGCAAGGCCTTCTCCTCTACCAAGGCTTTGTAGAGCTCTTTTGGTGATCTTGACAGCAGCTTCGGCGGCACCGTTTCGGTGAGGTGAATCGGCTGGAAGGATTCTCCACATCCAGTCGGTCCCATTCCTGGCAGCATATTCTTCTAGTGATCCTTTGTTTTGTCGTCTCAGGTAACTGTACATCTCTTCAAGGACAGGTTTTGCTCCAATAAAGTTCGTACCTGGATCGGACCAGATCTTCTGAGGATGGCCTCGGACAGAAGTGAACCTCTGGTAAGCAAGTAGAAAGCTCTCCGTTGTTAGCGTGTTTGCCAGTTCGACATGGATGGCTCGGCTGGACATGCAGCAGAAGAGCACGCCCCATACTTTCATGCTCACCCTCCTCTTGACATCATCCTTCACTTGGTACGGTCCGAACAGGTCGACAGATGTGAATTGAAATGGTGCAGCCGGATTCGATCTCTCCTCAGGCAAGTTTCCCATTATTTGCTGGCAGGTCTTTGCTTTTGCTTTCTTGCACACGACACACTTGTCAACAACTTTTTGGGCAATAATTCTTCCTTTGATGACCCATGCTTTCTTTCGCATCCGCAGTGTAGTTCCTGCCACTCCTTCATGTCCCTCACTGTGTGCTTCCCGGGCTAGGAGGGTGGAGATCCAGGCCTGGAACGGTAGCAGGGGAACAGCTCTGTGGTCTTCTCTGAAGGTCTGGATCCTGCCACCACACATCAGGAGTCCGCTTGTTTGGTCCTTGTAAACAACCAGTCTGTCTGTTGTTGTGTTTGGAAAGTGTACGCCCTCCTGTGCTGCCAAGCATAGGTCTCTGAACACATCTTCTCTTTCGTTCACAGTGATGACACCAGATGAAGGTACTGCCTCCCACTTTTCTTTATCGCCGGGGAACAGGAATTTCTTTACTGCTCTCCAAGTCCATACTATTGTCCCGACCAGCCGTCTTAGATTGCTGAAGCGCCTTTCGTCCAGTAGCTTTTGGACTGCTGCTGCTGCAGGTGGTCTTCTGAATCTGGACTCTGTTTCTTGGACTCTTTTTGGGTCCTGTGCTTTCTGTTGACTTCGGGTGAGTACGGCGACAAATGTTTTCTTCTGTATTTTTGTGATATTGTCTCTTGCTTGTGCGGCGACGTCTTTGGCTGATTTCTTCGGCCACTCACTTTCAGGAAGTCGAAGGAACTTTGGACCTGACTGCCACTCGGATTCCTCAGTTAAGTCATTTGGACTGGCCCCTCTGGTTATGATATCTGCAATGTTCTCGGGCCCTGGAATCCACCACCAGTCTTGGACATTTGTGCTGCTTTGGATCTCGCCGACTCGGTTGGCAAAGAAGGTCTGGTAACCATAACTCTCCCGCTGGATTGCGCCTAGGACGGTCTGACTGTCGACGAGATGGTACCACTTCTCAACATCGATTCGGCAGTGTCTCTGGAAGTAGTTCTTCAACCGGGCGGCAAAGACTGCTCCACACATCTCCGCCTTCACAGGGTCACCCTTGTGGTCGAGAGGGGTCAGCTTGGCCTTAGATTCAACTAGCCTCACAACAACACCATGGCTGCAGCTCCAGCGTAGGTACAGCACAGCGCCATATGCGTGCTCACTGCCATCAGAGAAGGTGATGCCACTTGGTTTTGCACGTGGATTTGGTGGTGTCAGGGGTCTGGTGAATCTGAGTTGGCTCAGCTCTGCATAGTCTTCTAGGAGCTTTATGGCATCTTCTCTGAGTCCTTTGGACAAGGCGGCATCCCAGGTGTCTTCTATGCAGTACATGACTTTTGCTTCTTGAAAAGCTCTTCGGATGAGGATGGCTCCCTTCTGCTTTGCAGGAGCCACGAGGCCGAGTGGATCATAGAGACCAGAGACTTGGCTCAACAGTTCTCTTCTGGTGAATGGATCTGGGGTTTGTCTTCTTACTTCATCTCTCAGTAAGTCCTGACCAAGGCGCATTTTCCTCTTCTTCTTGGAGAAGTTCACTGCAACCATGACATGTAGTGTGTCATCCTCAATGGTGTAACCAAGGCCGAGGGCTTTGTTATCCTCTTCAGTGAGCTGGTTTGGCAGGATCATGGTCTTTGACTCCATCTTCTCACCTCTCGGCCCTTTCCTCCCACTTTGATCGGAGTAGACCCAGGGCTTCGTGATGAATCCTCCAGCTTTAAGGATCTGTTCGATGTTGGATGTGAGGAGTTTGAGGTGCTGGAGGTTGTTGTGAGAGGTCAGGATATCATCCACATATGCATCTTCCTCTATCACACGTTTCTCTTCTTTGAAGTGTTTGAATGAAGGCAAGTTGGCGGTCTCTCTCATGGCGACTTGGGCTATGCAACCAGCAGGTTTGTCTCCCATGTTGACCCTTGTTATGGCGAAGTCTTCTATTTCAGCCTTTTCAGTGTCACGCCACAGGAACCTGTGCAGGTGGACCTCTCTCTCTTCCAACCAGACAGAGTTGTACATCTTGCGGATGTCACCGAGGGCAGCAAAGACACCAGCTCGGAACCTCAGTAGGACAGCTCTGATTGGGTTCAGGACGTCAGGACCTTTGATTAGTATGTCGTTCAAACTCAGGCCTCTGTACTTCTGGCTGCTGTTCCATACTAGCCTCACTGGGGTGGAGACTGAATGTGGATTTGGTGCAATCAGGTGACTTATGTACCACACTGGCCCAGTCCAACTCTGCAGAACCTCTTTGGATAGCTTCACTGCAGCTTTGCGATGAAGCATTTCATGGACTTGTGACATGTAGGCTGTCTTCAACTCCGGTTCCTTTGCCAGCTGCTTCTCTGTCCTGAGGAATGTGGCTTCAACCGCTCTCCTGTTGTTGGGTAGAGATGCTGGATCTTCTGTCCAGGGATACTTGGCATGCCAGTGGGGATCAGGGCTGTGATGGTCTCCATTCACATACATCAACCCGTTCTTCACTATCTCCATCTCCCTTTCTTCAGCCAGTGTCATTTCTTTTCCCCCGGGTTGGCAATTCCCACAGCGACATCCTCCACATCTTGGCTCACAAGCAGCTCCAATACTTTCCCACTTCCACCACTTCAGAAAGTCTCTGCTGCTAGTGGCTGTATTGGACTGGGTGTGGGGCTTGTCGGGAGACTGGCAGGAGATTGGATCTCTACAGATGAGTTCACTGTATTTGACTGCTGCAGTTCTCATGGATCTTGCGAAGTGTGTCTTTGATGTGTGGGCCATTAAGGTGACTTCTTCAAAGAGGTCCGGGTGTGTGCCTCCGATCGTCTTGCCGAGGGGGCCGTCCCAGAGCACAAGGTTGCCAACAGAACGAACCTTCTGGGGTACTAGCTGGCCTTCCTTGTGGCTGATCAGGAGTTGCACCTCTTTGGGTCTAGCAAGGTCTCTTAGGGGAACATCTGGGAAGATTTTCTGTAGCTTAATAGCTGGAACATGTCTGTGAAACTCTGCAATCTTATCAAGGCCATAGCAGATTAGTTGATGTGACCTGAGGGTCCCTCTCGGAGTGTTGACCCGAATCTTGAGGAGGTAGCGCTTAGTTGCAACAGACACCTTCATCCCTCCAACGCCGTAAACCACCAGTGTCACATCTTCACCTCTCAGGTTCAACTTGCTGGCAGCTCTATGTGTTATATAGTTCGTGTCTGATGCCAGGTCGATGAGGGTCCCAATTCTCTGTCCATCGTTGGCAGTGACATCAAAGAGCATCAGGATCACTGGATACTCATGCAAGCCATTTTCCTCTAGAAGACCTCTTTCAACTGCTGTGGTGTTGTATGCTCTGGATGTGACGTTGCAGAAGGTGTCTCGACACTGCTGCGCCAGCTCAGGGGTAAGCCTGGATAGGAAGTCTTTTTGAGCTTCGGTGTATCTTTTCCCCTCAGCTCTCACTGGACTGGATTTAGGTGTTCTTTGGGACTGGGGTCTGGCAACTGGACAGAGAAGGTAATGGTGTTGGTCTTTGCACTCTGGGTTCCCGCACAGATACGTGGTGTTTCTGCAGGGGTCGCTGCTGTGGACCTCGAGACATCTCTTGCAGGCACCGAGCTGTTGTGCTGCATCCCTCTTCTCCGATGGCTTTAGGTTGATCCTAAACCTTCTGCAGAAATAGAGTCTTCTTCTGTGCTTTGGGTCACCACAAATGATGCAGCCTGCTGTTTCACTGCTGGACTTGGCTGACTTTGTTCTGGCATACTTGATGAGCTTAG
Source organism: Entelurus aequoreus (assembly GCF_033978785.1). Classification (NCBI taxonomy): domain Eukaryota; kingdom Metazoa; phylum Chordata; class Actinopteri; order Syngnathiformes; family Syngnathidae; genus Entelurus; species Entelurus aequoreus. The sequence goes on along the minus strand of NC_084738.1, from coordinate 44,893,765 downwards.
TCTGCTCCTTGGCGGGTTCAAAGACGTTGCTCAGTTGATCTAGTTGCTCATATATAGATTCTTGGGACTTTAGGAATGTGATGAGCTTGTCGAAGCGGTTCTGGGGGTTAACAGTGTTTCCTCTGTCAGCAGCATAGGTGAGCCAGTCTTTCTTCAGAGTTTCTGGGAGTTTGCTCTCGATGGATCTAATCACCAGTGGGTTCTTTAAGGCGTCTGCATTATCCAGTTCGTTTAGATCATAAAGGGCCTTTTCCACAGTTTGGATGAGCTCTACGATTTTCCTTGGATGGCCGCTCCTGGCTGATGGTCTTGCTTGTAGCTCTTCTATGATCTCAAGAGCAATGCTGGCTTGGTTCCCAAACCGGTTTTCCAGGACTCTGAAGATCTCATCTGCTGAGCTGTACGTTGACAGACGTAGTTCCCTGGCCACCTTTTCATCAAGGCTATCCAGTAGTTGGAATTTCTTAACCTCTGAAGATCCGGTTGGCTCACCTTGCTTCTGCAGAGCCTCCCATTCCTTCCTCCATCTGTAGTAGTTTCGCTGGTTGCCGGCAAACTTTGGTAAGGCTGTGGCCTTTAGCTTTATCGCTGCCACTGGAGCTGAGCTGCGGGCTGAGATGGGCTGGGGTCCAGCGTCTTTCTTTATACTTGCTGCTTGGATGAGGGGGGCCTTCTGTGACACCAGCTTGGGAAGGACCACCTCGAGCTCTCTTAAACGGTAATCAAAGTCCTTTTTCTCGGCAAGCGGAGCCCAGTGGTTCCAGTTCTGGTGCGCTTCCTTTGCCTTGTCCACCAACTTCTGTAGGTGGGTCAGCATGAACTCACAAGCCTCCAGAGTTGTGTCTGGCTGGAAGGAGACGTTCCTGAATTCGGCCTCTGCAACTTGTAGAGCCAGGGAAAGTTCCTTTTCTCCATATGTGGTCCAGAGCGTCTCTCGGATTAGGAGTTTGACTTCTTTCGTCTTCTGCTCACATTCTTTCTCCGTCTTTGCTATGTCGGCTTTCTGGGGGTCGCTCAGCTCCTCAGCGTCTGCCATGTAAGCGGCTTCCACTTCTTCGTTTGCCTCGAAGACACGAGAGCTCTCTAGCATCAGCTTCTTGAAGTTCTCCTGTAACTCCTCCTTAGACATCTCTATGTAGGTTCTCGTAATGTTGTTGGCAAGGCGGGAGAACTGTCTCTTAGCTGTGGTCCTCTCCACTTTCAGTTCATCTGTTGGCTTTGGATCAGCCATCTTGCTCTCTTTGGCTGACAGACAGCAGTCTTTGTCCTCCAGGCCCCAGGTGGAGTGTCCTCCCTCTCGGTGGTGGCCGCAAGTGGAGTCTTTTGCTGGTCACAGACGGTTTTTCACTGTCAGGTGTATTTATAACGACATGGCTTCCCACACTTGAAAAGGAAGGACTCGATGAGGCTCAGGATTTCACTCGTATTTCAGTTTATTAACTGGAATCTTGGAAGCTGAAAAACCTTTAAACACACAAGAATAAAAGCTTTTAAATAAAATACAGCATTTTGCAACAAACAAAGTAAGTACATTAACTCAGGTATTTTATAAAGGTAAGTACATTTTTAACATTAATTAATACACATTAACCAGCATTTCACTTAACTTAATTAACTTAGATTAATAAGGTAAATTAGGCATTAAATAAACAGAAATATAGTTCACATGTTAGAACCATCTACTTTTAAAGCAACGTGTTTTACCTTAAGTTTTAGCCTAAATTATTTTATACAGACTTTAGACATGAATTTCTACAACAAGTTTAACTTGACACTTCTCTATTAATTCATATGAAATCAAGCATTTTAAACCAATATTACTGTAGTTTTTAACATAAACACTTTTAACAGAAATACTATTTTTATACATGAATTAAATGTTTTACTTTGCCTTTTAATAAAGCAAAATCCACTCTCTATATTAATATACTTCAAATTACATTTACAAGGCTTTAAGCGCCCTAATTGCCCATTTCTTGTCTCTACAAGTAAAACAAATATTTGTGGTGAATAAGATAAAGAAAAGAAACAAAATAAGCACCAATTGTACCTTATTTAACAGTTCAATTATCTAAATAAACATTCTTCTGAAGTTGAGCTCTGCCATCAATCACAGCGCATAAACTTCAACAGTCGGATCATGATTAAACAGTCCAGTGGAAAGAGGTGAGCTCACCGGTAGTCCGTTTGGTTTGAGTCCTTTTTCCCATGCGTTTGTGAAGTGCTTTCGTGGTTTTAGTGATCGTCTCTGTCTCTGCTGCTCTCAGCTCCGTCCTGCACACTGAATGAAACGGGTGCATTTGTTTGCTTTGTCCTGTCTGCGCTGCTCATCAGTCTGATTGCGCTCACCTGCTGGAGAGCGCACCTGGTGAGGCGCGCCGCGGAGCAGCGCTTCTGCTGTGACGCGCATGCAGCGCTTCTGCTGTGACACGCATGCAGCGCTTCTGCTGTGACGCGCATGCAGCAGCACAGCCGCTGTCACACACACACCTTCAGCCGCACCTCCAGGCAGATCGCCGCAACATTCACCAAAGCACTACATGTAATATTTCCTAACTATTGAAGGGAAAATAAGATTGCACCGGCTGTGATACGACGGACAAATACTTTGAGTCATTAGATAAGAAGTCCTTTTGTCGTCATAAGGAGCCCACTACCATAATTGGATGCAAATGTCTAAAACGCAAAGACAGTACAAGATTGACAAGTCTGAGTGGCAGAGACCATGTGCGACATCTTCCCCGATGTCTCATACCTGGACTTTGAACTACTTAATTGTTCAACCTAGCCCATTTTACACTTTAAAAGAATTTCAAAATTATAAGAGTCAAGATAGCTAAGGCGGCTTTGTCTGTATATAAACCCAGTGGACACTTTTTGAATTGAGACAGCTTTGGCGCACCGCGATAACGTCAGCGCCCCACAAATGCGCACTGCAAAGGATGCAGCCACCGAATTGAGACACAGCTACACTCTGTTGTAGATGAAAACAGCTCATTAGCGTTAAAGCTACAGGCACACAAAACTGTGTGTTCCCAGTATGGCTTATTAAAGGCATTTTTGAAAGGTATTAATCCAGCATCTGGGCTCACACTTCCAGTACACTATTGTGGGACAAACATGTTTAAAATTATTGTAATCTAAGATTTTTGTATTGTTTTTCACAGATGTCTCCCAGTAAGAGTCATGGCTTCGGTGAGCAGCGTGCCCAGACCATCGCGGTCCTCTCGTCCCCGCCCAGAGCCACCACGGCCCTCAGGTACAAGCGCTGCGTTCTTCCGGAAGCACAATAAAACACACGTCAAATGTTGCACCGTTTCTCTTTGCAGTCGTAAAGTGCGCGGCGAAGGCAAGAAGTGCCGCAAAGTGTACGGGATGGAGAACCGCGACATGTGGTGCACCGCGTGCCGCTGGAAGAAGGCCTGCCAGAGATTTACCGACTGAGTCTGACGTCTCGCAAAATCTCGCGCCTCGCGTCATTTAACGTGGGGGGGAGGGGCGGAGCCTCATTTTGCATGCATTCTCTTCAGCTCAGAAATCGCAAATCTGTCCGTCAAGCTCCGGCTCCGCCTCCTCGCAACTCAGCTAGCAGATCCATTCCAGCATTCGGCGGCAAAACCAGGATGTTCCCCCGCCTAGCCTCGCCATTTCTTTCATTCCCGCTTTTTGGGAAAACCCAGTGCAGCTAAACTGTGTACGATTTTTCTTTCTCGTTTGCATCTTTTCAGTGTTTTGGAAAGTTCTGTTTTTAAGACCAAGGAACAAAGAGTACAAAAATACTGAAAGCTTTTTGGTTTTGGCAACAGTTTTTTTTTGTACGCAAAAGAAGACTGAAACGCTTTACTGATATTTTGTAGAAGGACTTCCTCTACATCTCGTCTTTTAAGGACTTCTCCCGAGATGATGCGTCGGTGTCACGTCCTGTCCTAGCTTGCTAGTGCACCTGAGCCCGGAGGAAACACCTGGCGACTTTGCTTTCTTTGTTTTATCAGGTATTGGGATGCTAATTCGAGCAAAAACCAGCAGCTCCTTTTGGATTGTTTTTGTTTTATCGCAACCAAAAGCTCTTTTGTTTAATTTTTGTTTCGGTGTCATGCTTACGCTTCTTTTTTTTCTTTATTTTGGTCAAACCAAGATACTTTGATGACAAAAAAGAAACGTGCACCACCCTAAAGCCCCCACTTTGCCCTTCTCCTTTTCCCCAAGGGAGCAAAACACCTTTTTATTTTAGTTTTGTTTCTCTAGTAAGCTCACCAAAGGAGGAGGGCCTAAAACCAAACAAGAGACACTTATCGCAGCACTTACTACATTTGTTAGCGTCTGAGGGTTAATTCCATGCTCAAAAATGTATAAGCAAGAAGTCATGTGACATCACAGGAAGTTAGCTAGGTGGAAAAGCACTTGATTAGGTCACTGTGTATTTTTGTTTTTTGTTTGTCAAATTGATTTGTTCCTGTCGCTTGTTGGCGGAAAACATCGTTAAAGCCAAAAAAAAAAAAAAAAGTTTACAGATTTTGTCTGATGCGACATCACGTAACACATACAGTATATCTTTTTTTTGTGAATTTTCATCATATTTTTGATGTTCTTTTTGTTGCATTTATTCTCTGTTGATACAATGTGTAGGTAGTTTGCTCGTTAACTAACCACGACACAGGTGGTCAAACCTGTCACGCTTCTGGTGCTTCGGAATGGAGCGCCGACCTTAACGGTGCTTCCCTAAAGAACAAAAAAAGAATAATCGTTGTGCTTCTTCCGCATGGTTCCGTTGGGAATTAACTAAAAAAAAAGTATCCATTGTTGACAAATCCTATATATCATCGAAGAAAACCATTTAAACATCTGTTTTTATTTGAGTCATTTCCATATAAATCTATATTCCCTTTTTATTTCATGGCTTTTGTTTTTTTGTTGTTTGGTTGCCATCAAGACAAAACATTGTCTAAAACGCGACGTCAGCTGGAACGTTGTGTCCGCACACGAGCGTGAAGTATGCCCCCGTAAAGCATTTCGGCAGAACGAAGCCACGTCCCTACGACCATCCCTGGAAAACTTTCTGTCCGCTTTTTTTAAGCCCCGCCCCTTTGCCGTCAACTTTAAAATCCAATCTGATCCTGACTGTACGTTTTCTGCCAAAGTCCTTGGAAGTGCTATTCAACATCATGACGTGCTGTTTTCTCCATCTTTTGTATGTGTTGCTATGAAAAGATAACATGAAAATGACGAGAATTAGCAGCTCCTCTGAGGCTGTACGGAGTCCATCATTCCACTTTGGCAAGCAAACAGGAGTTTAGAACATTCCAAAAAACAACATTCGGCAATTACATTACAATATTTATTATTAAACTATTTATTGATCCTTTATTTTCCTTTTCAAGCTAATCCTGTTTGATTACAAAACTGTAAAGTTTTAGTGAGGAACGGGAAAAAATTTCTACATTTGTTTTCCAAAAAATGTTATCAGTATGTTCTGAAAAAATGTGCTGCTTCATAAAAAAAAAAAGTGCAACCAATTGCGTAATCCAATTGTTGGCAACATAAATAATGCATTGTAAAAAATGTGCAAAATAGGTCCCGGAACAAGTGCTTTTGTAGTTTTTATTATTATTCATACGGTATATGAGCTCGTCGAAACACTTACTGTTGACATCACAATACACTATAGACACACAACCAGCCATGCAGTTTAGGCTAATAAAGGTTAATAACGTATTTGTTTTGCTTTGTTTCCTGGTACGTTAAAAGAAATGCTAAAATAACCCCAATTTATCTACCTTTTCCAGAATACTGGTGTTCTGGTGAGACGTTAATGTGAAACGTATTTCACGTGACTACAATCGTTACCTAAATAGCGCTTTATATATTTAAAAAAAAAAAAATATTTACTTTAGTTTTGTGTTTTGTCATTTAATATACATGTTTCACACTGCAAATAATCAAATTTATGATTTATAGGGTTATAGTGTTTCCTTTTTGCAGGGAAACCAAAAGCATGCCTTGTCATCTTCACATCCATCCATCCATCCATTTTCTACCGCTTATTCCCTTCGGGGTCGCGGGGGGTGCTGGAGCCTATCTCAGCTACAATCGGGCGGAAGGCAGGGTGCACCCTGGACAAGTTGCATCTTCACATGAACTTGAAAAAAATCCTACATTAGATATTTGAATTGTGTGTAGTGTGAAACGAGTATATTAAATGACAAGATACAACAATATATCGTTATTTAGTGTAACAATTGCACTAAGGTGAGAGTAGCGAATGCATTTCTGCATTGTTTGAACGCAGATACAACCGCTGTGGGAAATTTGCCTACCGTTCACAATCATTTTGAGAGACTTTTTTTTAGGATCTTAAAGATGATTAGATTTAGATTTAGATTTATTGGTCCCCGTTGGGGAAATTCATTTTCACTGCCGTACATTTAAATAGACATTACACATCACAAACAAAAATAACAAAAAGACATCATACATGACCAACACATTTACAGGCTTGTCAGACAGGTCGGCCGGTCCTGCTGTTTAGGGGAGCTATAGGGATTAAACACGCTTGCAAAATGTGGCTACCGCTGTAGCCTTCAAAGCCCTCTAAGTCAACTTCAAAAGCCTTCATCAACGTTTCATATACACGCTGCAAGTCTATACAGGTATATCCTTTAGTAACTAGACAATATGTTCAATATTTACAGTATTTTGGTCATTTTATTATTTCATGCATTACTGGAACTTCTTTCCAGCATTTATTTCCGTTTCATAGCAGCGCACTTCCGACTTCCGGCAACTAATGTGTGTTCCTACAAACCCAGTTTCAATATGAGTTGGAAAATTGTGTTGGATGTAAATATAAACGGAATACAATGATTTGCAAATCCTTTTCAACCCATATTCAATTGAATGCACTACAAAGACAAGATATTTGATGTTCAAACTCATAAACGTTTTTTTTTTTGCAAATAATTAACTTAGAATTTCATGGCTGCAACACGTGCCAAAGTAGTTGGGAAAGGGCATGTTCACCACTGTGTTACATGGCCTTTCTTTTTAACAACACTCAGTAAACGTTTGGGAACTGAGGAGACACATTTTTTAAGCTTCTCATGTGGAATTCTTTCCCATTCTTGCTTGATGTACAGCTTAAGTTGTTCAACAGTCCGGGGGTCTCCGTTGTGGTATTTTAGGCTTCATAATGCGCCACACATTTTCAATGGGAGACAGGTCTGGACTACAGGCAGGCCAGTCTAGTACCCGCACTCTTTTACTATGAAGCCACGTTGATGTAACACGTGGCTTGGCATTGTCTTGCTGAAATAAGCAGGGGCGTCCATGGTAACGTTGCCTAGATGGCAACATATGTTGCACCTGTATGTACCTTTCATCATTAATGGCGCCTTCACAGATGTGTAAGTTACCCATGTCTTGGGCACTAATACACCCCCATACCATCACAGATGCTGGCTTTTCAACTTTGCGCCTATAACAATCCGGATGGTTCTTTTCCTCTTTGGTCCGGAGGACACGACGTCCACAGTTTCCAAAAACTATTTGAAATGTGGACTCGTCCGACCACAGAACACTTTTCCACTTTGTATCAGTCCATCTTAGATGAGCTCAGGCCCAGCGAAGCCGACGGCATTTCTGGGCGTTGTTGATAAACGGTTTTCGCCTTGCATAGGAGAGTTTTAACTTGCACTTACAGATGTAGCGACCAACTGTAGTTACTGACAGTGGGTTTCTGAAGTGTTCCTGAGCCCATGTGGTGATATCCTTTACACACCGATGTCGCTTGTTGATGCAGTACAGCCTGAGGGATCGAAGGTCACAGGCTTAGCTGCTTACGTGCAGTGATTTCTCCAGATTCTCTGAACCCTTTGATGATATTACGGACCGTAGATGGTGAAATCCCTAAATTCCTTGCAATAGCTGGTTGAGAAATGTTGTTCTTAAACTGTTCAACAATTTGCTCACGCATTTGTTGACAAAGTGGTGACCCTCGCCCCATCCTTGTTTGTGAATGACTGAGCATTTCATAGAATCTACTTTTATACCCAATCATGGCACCCACCTGTTCCCAATTTGCCTGTTCACCTGTGGAATGTTCCAAATAAGTGTTTGATGAGCATTCCTCAACTTTATCAGTATTTATTGCCACCTTTCCCAACTTCTTTGTCACGTGTTGCTGGCATCAAATTCTAAAGTTAATGATTATTTGCAACAACAAAAAAATGTTTATCAGTTTGAACATCAAATATGTTGTCTTTGTAGCATATTCAACTGAATATGGGTTGAAAATGATTTGCAAATCATTGTATTCCGTTTATATTTACATCTAACACAATTTCCCAACTCATATGGAAACGGGGTTTGTTCTTCCGTAAAAAAAGGCGAGTGTGTTGTATTCATGGCAGACAATGAAGACGACTAGTTTTGGACAAATGAGGATTCACAACCTTATCTTTTTGAAGCTGAATATACGGAGGAGGCTGTTTATAGAAGCGAGCACGAACAGAGGATGAAACGTTGGAACAGATGGAAGCCGAGAGAGTGAGGTCGGCTTGACTTGCATGTAAATGGTGTGCTTATCCAAAATCAACTGGAAAAAAACCCTCCCGGCTAGCTGGACCAAACAGACAACTGTCCATGGAGTGAGTCACACTTTATATTGATGAAGATACATGCAAGCACACCATGCTTGTTATTACGCCCACATGCACTGTGGAGCTAGCTGTGTACAAACAAAACATGAAACGTGGGCTAATACATGTCTAAAGGTGGGGGAAATCATTGATTTTTAGATGCATCGCAAATCTGACATGGACGATTATAAAATTGACTAGTAAACGTCAATAATCGATCTATTTACCGGAAATAAAGTAAACGCAGACAGTTCTAAAATATGGCTGACTGCAGCGAGCCACCTCACCGAGAGATCTGACCAGCTCCTTTATTTTAGGGCACTTATGTTCCAGTTTTGCACACAATTTCATTAATTTAATAAATGTGGGAATTAACTCAACTGTTTCTTATTAGAAATGCACTGTTTTTTAATGTTGCAAGTGATCAAGTGAAACGAAAATAAATGTAAAACTGACTCAATATACAAAAAGATGCATAAAAATCGAGTTTTCATCAAATCGTAGCTGCTGAATCGTAATGGAATCGTGAGGTGCCAAAAATTCCCACTTCTAGTAATATGGTTGTTCATGTTTTTCAGTCAGTACAGACTGGTGTCCTATCACAGTGTGTCGTGTATTACAAACTCAAAAGCCATTCAGCTGCTGACGCAGTATTTAGCTTACGGCTAACACGGTCGTATGCGTCCTAAGACGATGTGTTACTACGCATAGAAAAAGAGTTCCTCCGTGTTCGCTCTTACAATAACAATGTTGCTACAGTTTGGTTATTATACAGTTTACGCAATGTAAATGACGTATTGTTGGCGGTTTTTAAGTGCATTTTTCAAGTGAAGCAGAATGAATTGCTCCCATTAGCTGCATTATACGGGGCGGTTTAGCTCGGTTGGTGGAGCGGCTGTGTCCAGGTTCGATCCCCCCTTCCACCATCCTCGTCACTGCCGTTGTGTCCTTGGGCAAGACGCTTCACCCACCTGCTCCCAGTGCCACCCACACTTTAGATATTGGGGTTCACTATGTAAAGCGCTTTGAGTCACTAGAGCAGTGGTTCTTAACCTGGGTTCGATCGAACCCTAGGGGTTCGGTGAGTCGGGCTCAGGGGTCTGCGGAGGTCAAAACACACCCGACTCATCGTGTAAATAAAAACTTCTCCCTATCGGCGTATTACGGATACAGCAACAGCAGAAGTCACACTGATTTGCAGGTGTGTAATTTGTTGTGAGTTTATGCACTGTGTTGGTTTTGTTCTTTGAACAAGGTGATGTTCATGCTCGGTTCAGTATGTGCACCAGTATAAAAACATGGTAACACTTTAGTATGGGGAACATATTCACCATTAATTAGTTGCTTATTAACATGCAAATTAGTAACATATTGGCTCTTAACTAGTCATTATTAGGTACTTATTAATGCCTTATTCGGCATGGCCTTATTATAACCCTCTAACCCTAACCCTAACCAAATAACTCTAAATTAAGTCTTTGTTACTTAGAATATGTTCCCCATACTAAAGTGTTACCAAAAACATATAACTTTGTCTTGAATTTGAAAAAAAACATTTTATTTTTCACTAAAGAAGGGTTCGGTGAATGCGCATTTGAAACTGGTGGGGTTCGGTACCTCCAACAAGGTTAAGAACCACTGCACTAGAGAAAAGCGCTATATAAATATAATTCACTTCACTTCACATTGCTAGTCACCTAGAATGAGGCGATTTTCACAAATTGGAATACAAAAGAAAAAAAAAAAACTTTAGTCTTCTGGTCTCTCAGGATTGTGAACCATTGGCAAAATTCCACCCCCCCCAAAAAAGTGCAGTTCCCCTTTACGAAGCTCCTGTTAGCTAAACGGAAGTTTTGTGCATCTTTTTGGGGTTAGTGGGCGCAAAAACAGCTCGTAAACAGGTCTTGAATTTAAAGAAATAAAAACGTAATTTTATCCGCCAACAAGACTGGCTCATGGTCCTAGCACTAAAAGAGCAATGCTAACAAACATGGCGTCTTGACATTAGGAGCCCAACAAACCCAATTAAAAATGAGCGTGATGGGAAAACTGGTCATGTGACGGGAATACTTAATGAGGAGCCGCTTTTGTTCTCTTTGCTTGTGTTTACCCGCTTGGATGACGCCTACGTCCCAAAAAAAAATGTCCAGGTGGTGATTTTTAAGCTGAATGATGAGAATAACACAACATGTCATTATTTCGCTTTTGGGAAAGGCGTTAAAATGAAGATGTGTGAGTTAGGAGAGTAAGTATATACAGCCAATTTGAAACAAGACGGTTCACATGTTGACCGTTTCAGAAGCTTGTTTGCAACCTGCAATGACAAGTGTCGGCCCCAAGAGGGAGACATTCGCCACAGTCCTGCTAAACTCAGTGAGTCACGTGACTCTCATGGGAGATTTGTTTATTAGTTCAGGATTCACTTCGGCTCCGGAATCACACTCTTCTTCATTTTAATGACAACTCAAGCACATATTTGAATTTAATGTGGGTTAGCTTTAGTTATCAAACTTTATTTATCCAGTCAGAATCTGGATGTGAATATAGATATATTTGATGACAAATTAATGAACTTCCTGTCATGATCTGGATCCAGTGACACATGAATATAAATCATGAAGTAGTAAACGGATTTGAATCAAACCATTTTTTTTTTGGCTTTTCACTATATTCAAAGTTAATCCAAATCCAGAATCCCAGTTAAAGTCCAGAACATTTTTTGATGAAAATGAATTATGACCCAAAAACAAATTAATTTTCATTTGGAACTGGATCAACTTTAGTCAACGTCTAGTTTGGAGCTTTTGATCAGGATCTTTTCCCCCAACACTCCAAATGTTGTAAACCAGTTATGTTCAAATGTAGGTCGTGATCATCTGGATCTGTTTCCAGAGTACAAGTAGAGACGTTGTGAACCGATTTCAGTTAAATCTGATTCTTTAATGGATCAAATCAGGTTTTTTTTTTAATTTAGCTGGATAAGGATCCATTTTTAAGTCTGATTTCGAGGCAGTTTGTTGTGAACTGATTCTCTTAGGACCCATTTTTGTAGCAAGACCCCAAAATGTTAACACATTTAGATCAAATCTGATTTGAACAGGATCCAATTTTGAAAAGTTAATCTGATTCCAATGCAATTTGGTGTGTTTGAGCCAAGAGTGAATGTTTTCACTTTTGATAATGACTTGAAAGGACAGAGTTTGAATCTGGATTATTTTAATAACAAGATCCAAAAATGTGAACATATTTGGATTGAATCTGGTTTGTAGCTTGATCAGGATCCATATCATGTTTCCTTACAAACATAAACTCAATAAAATAAAATAAAAAACTGAACCAGTTTGGAGGGCATTTTAGTATAGCTAAAACATGCCCCAATAGGATCCAGATTTTAGATCCGGATCTTTTTGTATGGGATCAAATCTGGTTAGTTTGATCATGATCCATTTTTAAGTTGATTTAAGTCTCATTTCATTGCAGTTTGTCAACTGATTCACTTTGGATCGTAATCTGGACAAACCCAGTGTCTTATTTTGTAGAAATACCCTCAAATGTGTACAGGTTGAGATCAAATCTGGTTTGTATTTTGACCAGTATCGAATTTTTTGTAACTTTGGACAGTTAACATGATTTCGGCGCTGTTTGGTGAATGGATCCACTTTTGATATGGATGGACATCATTTGGATCTGGATCCTTTTTCTAAAAAAAATACCCCACAATGTAAACAGATTTAGATTAAATCTGGTTTGTAGCTAGATCAGAATCCAGATCATGTTAGATTACAAACAACATTTAGAAAACATTTACCAGTTTGGATTGTGTAGATAAAGTGTGATCCAACATGATTTAGATCCAGATTTTTGATGTGATCATTTTGGAAGAATAAGCATATGTAAACACATACAGATCCAAATCTGGTTTGTAGCTTGATCATGATCCTTTTTTAGTTGGGGAAAAGTTTGTGAATTGATTCACTTTGGATCGTGATCCGAAAGTGGAATTTCCGTCGTATGAATTTTTGATGGCATCAAAAGATGCAAATTGATCTGGATTCAATCTGGTGTGTGCTGATTTTTAATTTGGATTTTTTTTTTGGGAGGAGATACAGAAATAATCCAAAAGAGTTTATCCGAATCTGGATCCACCAATCTAAATACTGAATGGGTTTTCATGAAAACTGGATCATTTTTCTAACAACAGATTTGAATCTGGATCCAGATGTAAACGCAAAAGGTTGTGCTGGGAAGTGAGCCGTTTTTTTTCCTCATTAAACATGAATATGGGGATGCTACTTTTACTTCATTGTGCTGCTTGGACTTGGAGGCGTGTTTCCATGGCAACCATGTTGACGGGTGAAAGGGGAGAGTGGGCGGTCCTTCCCACAGGCGGGAAAGACGCGACTTTTTGGAGGGAATTTTGGATTCCTGAATGTGCCTTGACTGAGCTTCTTGAGGGAAGCGACCATGTTGGAATGTGCGGTGCTGGCTAGCCAGGACGTCTGTGAGGTTAAGCGTTAGACTTTTGTACTCGCTTGTAAATATTGTAGGGTTTTTTTTTCCCATTTTGGGGGAGTTTTTTTTGCTTCCGTTTTCTCCCTTCCTACAAAGGGCTTGTAGATACTTCCTCATCGGTGTCGTGGTGCCATGTTTGGTCAATCACGGAAAGCCTCACTAACTCAGCAAGCGAGCAGCGCCTACGGCAGCCAATGAGATCGTTCGCTCTACAGCACGAGCGCCGCCGGCTTTGTTTAGCCGGACCTCCGTTTAAAAAAACATTGAATATCGGAAACGACTTGTGAATATGCAACCGGGACGTTCCCATTGGCTGCGAGCGGACTACAAAGATGACCTCAAGAACTCGATGACTGTCATACAGTGCATGTAAATAGTCCACCCCCGGTGCATGTTGCATGCTAACATCCACCTCCTTGTTGCGTGTCGTCCGACAACTCTTTAATAAAACACGTTTTAACTAACCTTCCACCTCAAACCTCAAAATACACACCATTTGAGGGGGGGGGGAAAACACCCTCTGTTTTGAGTTTAAGTGACAACAAAACATTACCGTACTTGCCAACCCTCCCGATTTTCCTGGGAGACTCCCGAATTTCAGTGCCCCTCCCGAAAATCTCCCGGGGCAACCATTCTCCCGATTTCCACCCGGACAACAATATTGGGGGCGTGCCTTAAAGGCACTGCCTTTGGCGCCCTCTACAACCTGACGTCACGGCCGCTTTTCCTCCATACAAACAGCGTGCTGGCTCAGTCACATAATAGATGCGGCTTTTTATACACACACACAAGTGAATGCACTGCATACTTGGTCAACAGCCATACAGGTCACACTGAGGGTGACCGTATAAACAACTTTAACACTGTTACAAATATGCGCCACACTGAACCCACACCAAACAAGAATGACAAATACATTTCGGGGGAACATCCGCACCGTAACACAACAGAACAAATACCCAGAACCCCTTGCAGCACTAACTCTTCCGGGACGCTACAATATACACACCCCACCCTCCCACGACCTCAACCCCGCCCACCTCAACCTCCTCATGCTCTCTCAAATTCCAAGCTGCTGTTTTGAGGCATGTTAAGAAAAATAATGCACTTTGTGACTTCAATAATAAATATGGCAGTGCCATGTTGGCATTTTTTTTCCATAACTTGAGTTGATTTATTTTTGGAAAACCTTGTTACATTATTTAATGCATCTAGCGGGGCATCACAACAAAATTAGGCATAATAATGTGTTAATTCTACGACTGTATGTATCGGTATCGGTTGATATCGGAATCGGTAATTAAGAGTTGGACAATATCGGATATCGGCAAAAAAGCCATTATTGGACATCTCTAGTATAGCGCTTTATATTGTGTTCAAAGTATACAAACTTTTACTAAAATATATGGACTTTTGTAGAGACATCAAATTGACATTGTTTTTTATGGGGAAATTTGCTGCTTCAATAACCAATTAAAGTTTGAAATCCACTGTAAATAAAAACAACATTGGCGATACCTGCTTTTTACTAACTCTTCCGGGACGCTACAATATAAACCCCCCGCTACCACCAAACCCCGCCCACTTCAACCCCCCCCCCCCCCCCCCCCCCCCCCCCCCATCTCCCGAATTCGGAGGTCTCAAGGTTGCCTACCTGCCAACCTTGAGAAAAAACTAAACAACACTTACCTTTCACTATTTAAGTAGCCTTTGTTCTGCCATTTGCGTACTGGCGAACAATCTCTGAATCCGGGAACATATCCTTCACGGATTTGTTGAAGACATCCGCAAACGAGAACGGGATGTTGCTTCCAGCTATCAGCATAGCCATCTTTGTTACACCCTCGGGTCTGCTTTTAGCGAGGTGGCCCATAATACTGGGCTGTGACCGGTGGTGCGCTTCTGCCGCCTTGTGCTTCGCTGACCGTTCATGAGTGAGTATATCCGTTCGGCCACCGTGTTCAATGGAGAAGTCTGTTCTACAACATTCACAGGCAGCATACCCCTTCCCCTTCCAACTGTCCTGGATAAACTGAAATTCTTGTTTCCATTCGTTTTGGAACTTACAAGCGTATTTCTTCATCTTACTCGTCGTCGGCGTTGCCATGGCTGTATCTTCCTCGTTCTTCTGCTTCGTCTCCTTGTTGTGTGCGCAGTTGTGCACTGCACTCTCTAAAAGCCGTAGATGTTATAACGTGATTGGGCAGGCACGCTGTTTATATCGTGGAAAAGCAGACGTGAGAACAGGCTGTCGACTCGTCACTCAGGTCCGCATGGAGCTGGAGGGGGCGTGGCCTCCAGCTGCGGCTGTAAATCGGGAGAATATTTGTCCCGGGAGGTTTTCGGGAGAGGCGCTGAATTTCGGGAGTCTCCCGGAAAATTCGGGAGGGTTGGCAAGTATGAACATTACATTCAAAAGAAATCAAGCTAATATTAGGTTAGCAGAGCATCAACAGGTATGAAACGTCATGTCAAAATGGTAATGGATGCTATTTATCCCGTTTAAAGTGGCAGTAAAAAAAGGGTGTGATGTGTTTTGGTCCGTGCAGCGTCAAAAAAACTTTTAGCGAGAGCGAGGCTAGCTTTAACCATAGCAGGCTTTAAGATAACTGCGAAAATGCAGCGTTAAAGCTTAATTGTGTTCTTTTTCTATAGTTCTAGTAAGCTAGCTAGAGTTTTGGGCAAGCTACTAAGTAGATTGAAGCTAATATTGGGCTCGTTTTGGAAAATCAACACTCTTTTTGGTAAATTCCCTAGCGTCGACGTTAGCGGCTAGCACACGAGCGAGTTTAACTTCTTGTTAGCTATGCATCTTGTTCCCTTTTATTTGTATTTCTTTTTTACGGGCAAGCACATGACCACTAGCGGCATCATGCTGAACTCCACATTTTAGGCATGAAAGGAAAATGGACCTGCCATAGCATATAAACGTGCCGCCCTCTCCACTTAACAGAAATGTCTACATACAGATAACAAATACAACTTTATTTCATTTGTGGATAACTAAGCTCTCCACTTAAAGCACTTGCAATATATACAGTGTATATATAAGTATATATGATGTATGTTTTATCCTAAATAGTACTCTATCGCACCAAGGATTTTTATGGTGTCCCACCATGTTATCACATTCACTAATAATTTTGAAAATATTCCATGAAAACTGACTGTTAAATCCTGTATTTTTTTTAATTTCTTTGGTGTGTGTGTGTGTGTGTAGAACTTGCCATCCTTCCTTGTCGTAAAATGTGTTTACTGACACTTGCGTTTGTTCTGGTGCTGTTGCTGTTGTTGTTTGTACAACTTTTTAAACTCCAGACGTGACGACGACGACACAACTCTGGAGCTTTTAACGGAATAAAGGTTTTGTTTGTTTTGTTGGCAGCTCTTTGTTAAAACTTGTGTCCACTCGTCTTTTTTTTAACAGTCGCCATAAATATACAAAAAAACTAATCCTAACATTATGTGCTATTAGACATACAGGACTGTCTCAGAAAATTAGAATATTGTTATAAAGTTCTTTATTTTCTGTAATGCAATTAAAAAAACTAAAATATCATACACTCTGGATTCATTACACATCAACTGAAATATTGCAAGCCTTTTATTATTTTATGCCATGGTCAGTACACCAGTAACTGGTGTACTGACCTTGGCATTACTGTCCTCGATTGGCCTGCCAACTCCCCTGACCTGAACCCCATAGAGAATGTGTGGGGTATTGTGAAGAAGAAGCTGAAAGACACCAGACCCAATAATGCAAATGAGCTAAAGGCCGCTTTTGAAGCATCTTGGGCATCCATAACACCTCAGCAATGCCACAGGCTGATTGCCTCCATGCCACGCCGCATCGATGCAGTAATCCGTGCAAAAGGATTCCCAACCAAGTACAGAGTGCATTAATTGACATTTTCAAATGTTTGATTTTGTTTTGCTGTCATAAATCTTTTTTTTTTACTTGGTCTGAGAAGATATTCAAATTTTTTGAGAAATGATTTTTGAGTTTTCTTAAGCTGTATGCCATAATCAGCAATATTAAAATAATAAAAGGCTTGCAATATGTCAGTTGATGTGTAATGAATCCAGAATGTATGACATTTTTGCTTTTTTAATTGCATTACAGAAAATAAAGAACTTTATCACAATATTCTAATTTTCTGAGACAGTCCTGTACATAATAATGGCATGTGAATATTTGGGGGGAAAAAACCCTCAGCTTTAAATGTAGTATAAATGCAGCTGAGATAGGCTCCAGCACCCCCCGCGACCCAAAAAAGGGACAAGCGGTTGAAAATTGATGGATGGATGGATGGATGGATAATAACCGCAACCGGACTAGTCAAAGCTTTAATAGGTACAAACGTTTTATTTTGAAATTACTTCCGCCCTCTTCTGTTCAAACTGCGAACTGCATCCAAAACGTTGATTTAAAAAAAAAAAAAAAATTAAATTCCAGCTAATATAAATTCTGTTGGCAAATTCATTTTTTTTATCGCTGGTCCCCTCTGGGAGGCAGGGGTGCTGGAGCCTATCCCAGCTGCACTTGGGCGGAAGGTGGTGTACACCTTGGACAAGTCACCCCCTCATCACAGGTGTGTCGGCACATATGGTTGAACATAATAGCAGGCACAAAATGGTGTGCTTATTTTGGTAATAATTCAATTTGAAATAGCTGCAGTCATAATTGCTTTTGTAAGAAATAACTAGTTTTTGTCAGAGTAAAATAAAAAGGGAAATACAGTATTAATTTAAACATTAAAAAAATATTCAATTATTGTGCCTCTAATAAAAACAAACGATCTGAAGGGGTTAATTAAGCATTTTAATATAATAATACACATTTGAAAACAAAAAAAAAAACTTTCAAAAGCACAGAAGACATATTTAATTTTGTTTATAAATGTTCTACTTTACTTTT
Organism: Entelurus aequoreus; assembly: GCF_033978785.1. NCBI lineage: Eukaryota > Metazoa > Chordata > Actinopteri > Syngnathiformes > Syngnathidae > Entelurus > Entelurus aequoreus. The sequence continues at coordinate 44,875,702 of NC_084738.1, read as the reverse complement.
GGACCATTTGTCACACACTCACAGTGACACATTAATGAAAGAGAGTGTAGTTTGTAACATAGCAGCAGCTCTGCCAACAATGGTGGACAAATATTGACATTGGACACTCGCACGGCCCAACCTTGACTGTGTGTGTGTGTGTGTGTGTGTGTGTGTGTGTGTGTGTGTGTGTGTGTGTGTGTGTGTGTGTGTGTGTGTGTGTGTGGGCAGTGGAATGTAACTGTAGTTTAGTTGGGAGGAAATAAAGGTGTGGTAGCTCCATAAGGAAACGAAAAAAAAAAAGTGTTAAGACGACTTTAAATAAAGGTGATTGGCAACGAAAGAGAGTTATTTGGTAGCAAACAGAAGGATGCTGGCACATAAAAAAGGTAAACAATGAACATGTGATGTCAAAGAGGGGTTAGGATTTAGGGTTTGGTCTCAGTGCATTGGCGTTTCCTCGCTGGGCTTGTCCTCCTGTTGAGGATCCATAGCGGGAATGGCGCCGCTCTCTAGCTCGCCGCCGACGTCGCCACTGGACGGACTCCTCAAGCCAGTCTAGAACAGCAACAAACAACAAAAAAAACATGTTGTGAAAGCAATTGATTGGACAGGCAACAAATAAGTAAAGACAACAAGATATGTTATGATACATATTGCATATTATAGGACAACATTTTTACCTTCCATGTCTCCACTTTCTCCCCAAACGACTTGAAAGAAGGAGCGTTCCTGCAAAAAATAGTCGAAGTGAGCAGTCAATCACTGACTAGCAGGTGAGATGTAGTACAACAACTAGTCTTTTTTTTTAAGTATGCTGAAAAGAAAGCTGCCTGCATTTAAATGATTTCTAAGGTTACATAAAATAGTAGAACATATATGGGTGTGAATGTGAGTATGAATGTTGTCTGTATGTGTTGGCCTTGTGATGAGGTGGCCACTTGTCCAGGGTGTACCCCGCCTTCCGCCCAAGTACAGCTGGGATAGGCTCCAGCACCCCCCACAACCCCGAGAGAGACAAGCGGTAGGAAATGGATGGATATAGGTTAAATATGTTTTAATTATAATTCGTATGACTTTTTTGGCTCCCTATTGAAAAATTAATGGGTTTAATAGATTTTTGATATTGCATATATTAATATTTATATTGTCACTTTATTTCAGATCCATATCACAGAACAAAAACAGATAAAGATTAAATAAATAGAATTAAAGCAGCAGAATAAATAAAGTAAATACAACCATCCACAGAAATGTCCAATATTAAAGGCCTACTGAAATGATTTTTTAAAATTTAAACAGGGATAGCAGATCCATTCTATGTGTCAAACTTGATCATTTCCCGATATTGCCATATTTTTGCTGAAAGGATTTAATAGAGAAAATCGACGATAAAGTACGCAACTTTTGCGCGCTGATAAAAAAAAGCTGTGCCCCTACCGGAAGTAGCGTGACGTCACAAGCGGTAGTGCTGTTCACAATTCCCCGTTGTTTACAATGAAGCGAGAGATATTTGAAGCGAGAAAGCGACGATTTACCCCATTAATTTGAGCGAGGATGAAAGATTCGTGGATGCGGAACGTTAGAGTGACGGACTAGAATGCAGTTCAAGAGATATCTTTTTTCGCTCTTACCGTAACTTAGGTACAAGCTGGCTCATTGGATTCCACACTCTCTCCTTTTTCTATTGTGGATCACGGATTTGTATTTTAAACCACCTCGGATACTATATCCTCTTGAAAATGAGAGTCGAGAAGGCGAAATGGACATTCAGTGACTTTTATCTCCACGACAATACATTGACGAAGCTCTTTAGCATGAGCTAACGTGATAGCATCTGTCTCAAATGCAGATAGACACTAAATAAATAAATACCTGACTGGAAGGATAGACCGAAGTTCAACAATACTACTATCAGGAGACACCGAACCAAACACTGGACATGTAAATACACGGTTAATGTGTATTAGACGCCTGTCGAAGCCTAGCAATGCTGTTGCTAACGACGCTAACTTAGCAACGGGAGCTCGTCAGAGCTATGATAAAAACATTAGCGCTCCACCTACGCCAGCCAGCCCTCCTCTGCTCATCAACAACCGTGCTCACCTGCGTTCCAGCGATCGACGATGCGGTCGGCGGCCCGGAGACGTAGGAAGTCAAGGTGAGGTCGCCGGCGCTAGTGTCTGCTATCCAACAAAGTCCTCCTTGTTGTGTTGCTACAGCCAGCCGCTAATACACAGATCCCACCTACAACGTTCTTCTTTCCAGCCTCCATTGTTCATTAAACAAATTGCAAAAGATTCACCAACACAGATGTCCAGAATACTGTGGAATTATGAAATGAAAACAGAGCCTTGTGTATAGGATTTTTCGGGCTCCGAATACTTCCCTTGTCCTCGTGACGTCACACGCATACGTCAGCATAATAAAACGTTTTCACGCAGAAGTGTGGCGGGAAATTTAAAATTGCACTTTATAAGTTAACCCGGCCGTATTGGCATGTGTTGCAATGTTAAGATTTCATCATTGATATATAAACTATCAGACTGCGTGGTCGGTAGTAGTGGGTTTCAGTAGGCCTTTAAATAAATGAATTATATGTTTGTTTTTTTATATGGTATTTTTGCAGTAGAATTAGAATCCAACTTTTATATTTAAAATTAAATTTAAAAAACAAATACACGTATATATATATATATATACGTATATATATATATATATATATATATATATATATATATATATATATATATATATATATATATATATATATATATATATATATACGTATATACAGTAAATAATCATTTTAAATGTATGATTCAAATATGAGTTATATATTTTTGAAAAACCTTGTAAGCACTTTTGTGGTGTCTTAAATTACAAAAGCCAAAACCAGTGAAGTTGGCACGTTATGTAATTCGTAAATACAAACAGAATACAATGATTTGCAAATCCTTTTCAACTTATATTCAATTGAATAGACTGCAAAGACAAGATACTTAATGTTCGAACTGAGAAACTTTTTTTTTTTTGCAAATCATTAACTTAGAATTGAATGGCAGCAACACATTGAAAAAAGTTGGTACAGGGGCATTTGTACCACTGTGTTACATGGCCTTTCCTTTTAACAACACTCAGTAAACGTTTGGGAACTGAGGAGACACATTTTTGAAGCTTTTCAGGTGGAATTCTTTCCCATTCTTGCTTGATGTACAGCTTAAGTTGTTCAACAGTCCGGGGGTCTACGTTGTGGTATTTTAGGCTTCATAATGCGCCACACATTTTCAAAGGTGGACAGGTCTGGACTACAGGCAGGCCAGTCTAGTACCCGCACTCTTTTACTATGAAGCCACGCTGTCGTAACACGTGGCTTGGCATTGTCTTGCTGAAATAAGGAGGGGCGTCCATGATAAAGTTGCTTGGAGGGCAACATATGTTGCTCCAAAACCTGTATGTACCTTTTCAGCATTAATGGCTTCACAGATGTGTAAGTTACCCATGTCTTGGGCACTAATACACCCCCATACCATCACAAATGCTGGCTTTTGAACTTTGCGCCTATAACAATCCGGATGTTTCTTTTCCTCTTTGGTCCAGAGGACACGACATCCACAGTTTCCAAAAACATTTTGAAATGTGGACTCATCAGACCACAGAACACTTTTCCACTTTGTATCAGTCCATCTTAGATGATCTCGGGCCCAGCGAAGCCGGCTGCGTTTCTGGGTGTTGTTGATAAATGGCTTTGGCTTTGCATAGTAGAGTTTTAACTTGCACTTACAGATGTAGCGAAAAACTAGAGTTACTGACAGTGGGTTTCTGAAGTGTTCCTGAGCCCATGTGGTGATATCCTTTAGACTTAGACTTAGACCAACCTTAATGATCCACAAGGGAAATTGTTCAACACAGTAGCTCAGTTACATACTGCAGAACCACCTGAGGGATCGAAGGTCACGGGTACTCAATGTTGGTTTTCAGCCTTGCTGCTTACGGGGAGTGATTTCTCCAGATTCTCTGAACCTTTTGATGATATTACGGACCGTAGATGGTGAAATCCCTAAATTCCTTGCAATAGCTCGTTGAGAAATGTTCTTAAACTGTTTGACAATTTGCTCACGCATTTGTTCACAGAGTGGTGACCCTCGCCCCATCCTTGTTTGTGAATGACTGAGCATTTCATGGAAGCTGCTTTTATACCCAATTATGGCACCCACCTGTTCCCAATTAGCCTGTTTACCTGTGGGATGTTCCAAATAAGTGTTGGATGAAATTTCAAATGAGCTAATATTTGCAAATCATAACAAAGTTTTCCAGTTCGAACGTTAAGTATCTTGTCTTTGCAGTCTATTCAATTGAATATAGGTTGAAAAGCATTTGCAAATCATTCTATTTTGTTTTTATTTACCATTTACAAAACGTGCCAACTTCACTGGTTTTGTATAATCAAAATGATATAATTGTAAAATAAAAACTATTAAAAATATATACATATATGTACAGTATAGATTACATGTAGATTACAATGTATGTTTTTTATATGGCATTTTTGCAGCAGAATTAGAAAAACATTGTAAGCATTTATGTATATCATGTTAAAATAAATATTAAAATAAATACAACTTGAAAAGTAGAATCTGACAAATAAACATTAGAAAAGGCTACATAAGTGACAACCTTACCTCATGACAGGCATGCTAGCAGAGTGCTGCAAAGAGCGCTTGCTAGTCAGCAGCGTTAAAAAAAAATAGAGTTGGGGAGGGGGATTAGTGGTCATTGCAGCATCGTAGGTACACTTTTACTACGCGCACGCACACACACACACACACACACACACACACACACACACACACACACACACACACACACACACACACACACACACACACACACACACACACACACACACCATTGAGTAGTGTTGATCCTGCTACATCCTATTAGGTCTGATTGTGAGTGAGTGTGCTTATCCTTTGTACTTTAAGGGGAGGGGGCAATCTAATTTTGAGAACCCTACACACACACACACACACACGCACATACATACACACTCACACTCTGACCCCTTTTGCACCCCAACCCACTCATCCACAAGGTTGCATTTCTAAGCAATCAGGAGCTTAGAGGAGCCTGATAATCTTGTTAGCATCTTGCTAATCCACACGGGGGGACAAGACAGAGCCCCACTTAGGGGGTCTGATGTACGTTAGCTTAGGCAGAGGGTAATTAGCAGGGCTGCGTTATGAGGATGACGCTAACTAGCATGCTAACTGTTGCTCTGCGCTAACAGGCAGGACATTCCAAGTTGTCTCACCTGACGTCCTCCAGCTTGCGGCTGATGACCGAGCCCACGTTGGAAAAGGCCGCCGTGGCTTTGAGACTGGCGTGCGACAGCGTCTCGGACGTCCTCTTGTAGCTGAGAGGGAGACAGGAAGACGGTGATGTCCAAACAATGTGATGAAAATGTGCCTCAAAGCGTCAGACGGCAGCTCATTTCCTGCCAGGGAGACGCTCCATACTTTCCTCGTGCTCGAGGAAATGACGAGAAGAAGTGAAGGTAATATTCGCCCGGCGCGAATAACCACCGTGACCATAAAAGCCATTGCTGTCGTCTGATTGGCTAACATTACAATACGAAGGTCCTGAGTAGTCGTGAGTTCAATCCCGGCCTCGGGATCTTTCTGTGTGGAGTTTGCATGTCCTCCCCGTGACTGCGTGGGTTCCCTCCGGGTACTCCGGCTTCCTCCCACCTCCAAAGACATGCACCTGGGGATAGGTTGATTGGAAACACTAAGTTGGCCCTAGTGTGTGAATGTGAGTGTGAATGTTGTCTGTCTATCTGTGTTGGCCCTGCGATGAGGTGGCAACTTGTCCAGGGTGTACCCCGCCTTCCGCCCGATTGTAGCTGAGATAGGCTCCAGCGCCCCCCGCGACCCCGAAGGGAATAAGCGGTAGAAAATGGATGGATGGATGCATGGAACTTCCTGTTTGCAGGCGTGGGTACGTACGCCGATGAGGTGGTGACCTCCTGCCAGGTCTTGGTGAAGTTGTGCTTGAGCTCGTTAAGAGGCGTCACTCCCAGCTTCCTCTTGATGTCGGCCAGCTGTCTCTCCTTAGCCGCCAGCACCTGGGACAGGGTCTGGATCTCCTCCTCCACCTGGACACACAATTACAAGCTTCTAATTAACCAACAACAATTATCAGTAAGCCAGTCTTCATGTGTGCACTTTTTATTGACTTGCGTTATAAGCATGCGCTAATTAGCCGCTAACCACAGAATAGTAAACAAAGCGATTTTGAGTTACTTCCAAAACCGGAAGCTCCGAGCGAACCCTCTTCACTTTTAAAAATGCACAAGACAAGTGCAACAAAACAGGGATGTTTAAGTAATGTGCATGTCCAGAGAGAGAATGCTAACTTCTTTAACATGTGGAACCTCATTCTATCCACTGAGAACCATCACAGATACATGTCTACTCCATATCAATCCTTTTATAATCAGGGTGTGCTAAATCAGAATCAGAAGAGTTTTTATTGTCATTGTTTGAGAACGGGTTCACAAATTAGGAATTTTACTTGGCGCAATCGTGCAACATAAAACACATATAACACCGAATAGAATAACATGAGCTGTAACTGAGCTATCAGATCTTGTGTCTGATGGCCGAGGGGAAAAAACTGTTCAGGTGGCGGGAGGTGTGTGTCTGGATGGAGCGTAGTCTCCTGCCTGAGGGGAGAGGGGAGAATAGTTTGTGTCCAGGGTGAGAAGAGTCAGCTGTGATCCGACCCACACGCCTCCTAGTCCTGGAGGAGAACAGGTCCTGGAGGGATGAGAGCTTGCAGCCAATCACCTTCTCAGCAGCACGTACGATGCGCTGCAGTCGATGCTTGTCCCGGACTGTGGCGCCGGGGAACCACACGATGATGGCGGAGGTCAGGATGGACTCGATGATGACTGAGTAGAACAGCACCAGCATCTCGGTCGACACCTTCAGTTTCTTCAGCTGCCGCAGGAAGTACATCCTCTGTTGGGCCTTCTTGATGAGGGAGCTGATGGTCGGCTCCCACTTGAGGTCCTGGGTGATGGTGGTGCCCAAAAAACGGAAGGTGTCCACGATGGAGACGGGGGTGGGAGAGTCAATCCGGGTGAGGGGGGATGGTGGGGCTCTGACTTTCCTGAAGTCCAAGATCATCTCCACAGTTTTCTGGGCGTTCAGCTCCAGGTTGTTGAGGCTGCACCAGGACGCCAGCCGGTCCACCTCTCTCCTGTAGGCGTACTCGTCGCCATCCGAGATGAGCCCGATGAGGGTGGTGTCATCCGCAAACTTGAGCAGCTTTACCGACTGGTGACTGGAGGGGCAGCAGTTCGTATACAGGGAGAAGAGCCAGGGGGAAAGAACACAGCCCTGAGGAGTATCAGTGTTCGTGGCTCGACTGTCCGAGACAATCTTCCCCAGCCGCACATGCTGTCTTATACTATAGCGAGATATGTCTCACGTCCTACAGTCGATATGCTAATGTTAGCCAGCCGGGGGAACCTCACTCCATTCACTTGAAACCAGTGTGTATTGAAGATATATATACATTCATTAGTTATAGAATATTAGTCTGACAGAAAATGTTGTATTTGGCTCATGTGGTTACTAATTTTAACCATTCACTTGAAACTAGGGGTGTTGGTTGTAGATATATACCACTTTACTATATATTTCATCTATTTCTTGTCTTACACTACAGCGGGATTGATCTGATGTCTGACAATCGATAGGCTACAATCTGTAATTTTTCAGGAACATCACTCCATTCACTTTAAACCAAGGTGTGTTGTAGACATATACAGCATAACTATATTTCTGGACTATTTTTCATTTGTCTTATACTATCGCAAGATTTGTCTCATGTCCTAGAGTCGATATGCTAACGTTAGCCAGCCTGGGTGAACCTCACTCCATTCACTTAAAACCAGTGTGTAATATACAGTAATTCATTAGTTACATAATAATAGTCCCGACAGAAAATTTTGCATTTGGCTAATGTGGCTACTAATGTTAGCCAGCCCGGGGAACCTCACTCCAATACTATATGTATAACTATTACTATTTCTTTAATCTACTTCTACTACAGCAGAATTGATCTAATGTCTGACAATCAATACACTAACATAATCCACCTTTGGGAAACCTCACTCCATTCACTTGAATATTGTAGATTCATAATATTTTAATAGTTTGTCTGACACAAAATGTTGTATTTCTCTTATACTTACATAGTTCTGTTAGCCAGCCTGTGGAACCTCACTCCGTTCTCTTTAAAACAAGCTGTAATGTAAATATATACATTCAAACAATTTGTTATTTGTCTTATATTAGACTTAGATTGATCGAATATCCGATGATGTCTGTTCTCTTTAAACCAGGCTCTAATGTAGAAAAATATACACGATTTTACGATATTTTTGGAACTATTTCACCTTTCTCTTGCACAGACGTGACAGAGAGATTGATCTGATGTCTCCACAATAGATACGCTAACGTTAGCCATCCTGGGGGAACTTTACTCCACTCACAACGCAGCAGTCTGCATAGTAGCAATGTAGGGAACTGTTTATAACGGACATTAGCCAGGTGACTCCATGGGCCGCTCACCTTCAGTAGCTCTATTTGCAGATCCTGGCGCTCCTCCTCTGTCATGGCGGGGGGAGGCGACGGGGGCCCGACGCTCATGGCCACGTCCTGTCCTACCTCTGCGACAGGATCTAGAAGATGCTGCTGCTGGTGACCTGAAAGGTAAACAACACTATCATGTACACTTGATGGTGAGGTGGAAGGCGGCTCACAGGATGCCCGTTAGATAATGGAGGAGTGGACTGAAGCAATCAGGATCACCGTCAATGACACCAAGAACCTTCTAGATGGAGAAGTTTTTGGACAGCTAAGAGTAGGTCTCTATTTGTATAGCTTCCATTATTTTCTGTTAAGCATTTCCACAATCTAGTTGGACTCTCTTGGTCACCAATTTTACACCTGGGAGATGTACTTTCAGGACAAAAGTATTGGGACACAGAGAAAGCCAGATGACTAAGACACGAAGTTTGAAGCTGTAAAAATATTTACTCTTAGTAAGCTGTTGGGGCTGTCCAAGGGTCAGAGGTCGCTGACGTTGGACCGGCTCTAACCTTTGTTGTCCAAAAGACGTTTGATGGGTTGTTTTTCCACAGTAAATTCCCTTTCCCAAATTACCCAAACCCTTTAAAAATGTAAATTTGAATTATAGTGTGGAGTCCCACTCCTAATTGATTGACAGATTACGAGGCAAGATTTATGGATAAATGACATATTTTCGTGTTGAGTAAAGTCGATGAAGTTTTGTGTAATACTACTTTGGCCCACTAGGTGTGATAGAGTCACTTTCAGCTTCAACAGCTTGAGAAAAAACTAAGCTAATTCTGCTATTTGAAAAGGTAAAGTTAGCTTTTTTTGTAAAGAAAAAGTGCACAATAAAATACAGTTATGGGGTAATTTGGGGGTGCTGAAGCAGAAGAAGCTAGCTGAGCAGTTCCACACATTTCTAGCTAGTGCTAAGGAAGTTCAGCGTCTTCTAGAGATGCGCGGTTTGCAGACACAACCGCGGAGTCCGCGGATAATCCGCGGGTCGGGCGGATGCATGACGAAAAAAATAGATTTTAAATAGATTCGGGCGGGTGGCGGTTGAACCAATTCGGAAATATATATACATAGTTAAATGTTGTTACCCACATACGAAAAACGAGCAGCACTCTTTGAAAAAGGCAATTATTCATCAGGCACTGCTGCAGCGGTCACGCCAAATTTCTTCCCCCCTACAAAAACCTTCCTCCCCATTTACTTCCGGGGCTGCGTCCAATAAAGTCACAAAGTTGCCGGGGGTCCTTAACCTGCACGCGACTGTCCTGTTTCGCGCCTGTACAAAAAAAACCAATAATCGATTTCTTCAGATTCCAGCAGCTGTCAAAGACGAAGTATCCTTCCAGCGACGGGCAGTCAAAGCCGAAGTGCTATCGATCGCTGTCAATAACGTAAGAGGAAACATGACCACGGAAGTAATTGGGGGGGGTTTGTAGGGGGAGGAAATTTGGCGTGACACAGCACACCACAACACAACAGAAGACGAAGAAAAAAATAAAAAGATGGCAACGCCGGCAGCAAACGTGGTACGCGACAAACTAAAAAAGGGAATAGTAAAGACCAGGGAAAAAAAATAACAATAATAGTCAACACTTTCTTAATGGAAATGACAATAATATTATAATAATGATAAATAATATTATCACGCATTAATATCTCTTAGCCTCTAATGCAGACCTGGGCATTCTGCGGCCCGCGGGCCGCATCCAGCCCTTTGTGCGTCCCTGTCCGGCCCGCGTGAGGCCAATTATAAATTACAAAATAAATTTAAAAAAGTATCTATGTCGAGTGTGCAATACAACGGTGCTGCTTTTGTTTTGAAAATCGTTATTTGTATTACTTCCGTGTGGACGTATGCGTGATTGTGAGTGAATGTGAACAACTGCAATTACAAAATAAAGTTGAAAAAACATCTATGTCCTGCGCGCAATACAACTGTGCAGCTTTTATTTTGAAAAGTATTATTTATGGGCGTGTGTAACCTGCGAGTGAAGGTGCACATGCAGCGACAAGTGATGCACGGTTTACACCCGAGACGCCAAAAAGAGAAAAGTTGATGAGGAATGGCGTGTTTTCAACAACACATGAACTGCAAAGCAACGTCCCCTCACCTAAGGTGCGTGCCTGCGCAATTGCGCACTGCTCAAGCGTCCGCTGCGCACAGCAAATATATGCCGCGCACCAAATCAAATCCCATCTGAATTCTAAACAAAATAAACATATTTATTCTATGGAATTTTGCAATGCAACTTTGAGTGACAGTGACAACAAGCGGCCCTAACGGTGTTCGTCAACACCGTTCAATTGAACACCGTTCAATTATTGTAACGTCTATCGAGATGCTTCGAGGACAGGAATTATATCGATCACTTTATTGAACAAAACTGTTTATATTCGGCCATAACCACACCAAAAACATGAGTAAAAAACTTCTATCTCGAAAAACTAGTCATTTTCTGCCGTACAAACCAGGCCAAAAGCAACTTGTCATCTGTCACCAACACGCATAGCACTAAACCACTGGTGCGTTTAAGGCCACACAAAAAGTCGGACAACTCAAACACCACACAAAGTTACACTATGACTCCTCAGTCATACGTGTGCTTATTTTACTGTCATTTATTATTAATGTTAATTTATATATATTAGTCATGGAATGCTGTTACACACACTATGTTGAAGTATTACTATTATTATTATTATTATTATTATTTATCTTACGGTATATATCAAAAATAATATTGAGCAAAATTTAATTGAAATATTGTCGATGTGGCCCTCCAGCAGTGCTCGGGTAGCTCATGCGGCCCCCGGTAAAAATTAATTGCCCACCCCTGCTCTAATGCGTGGCCAAGAGATATTAATGCGTGGCACACATTGAATGTCTCTGCTGCATTGGATCAGTCTCCTTTCTTTAACAGGCAAAAGCTTTCTAACCTCACTAATGCCTTGCATCGTCTATATTATATATATAACGGGTGGGTGGTGGGCGGTTGTGGTTTTGATAAAATGTTAGTTCGGGTGGATGGCGGGTGGATGACGACTTTTGTGATGCGGTTGCGGATGAAATAATTGCCTATCCGCGCATCTCTAGCGTCTTCTATAGACTTGGTCATGGGTGGACCTACCACCGGAGCCCCAAACCATCTCAGAAAAAAACAATGCATTTTATTTGTATGTAAAACAAGTACCCGACCGTATTTTCCGGACTACAAGCAGTTACTTTTTTCCAACGCTTTGTACCCTGCGGCTTATGAAACGGTGCGGCTAATTTATAGATCTTCGCTAACGGCCATGATGTTTTGTATTCAACAAACCGTTTTTATAGAACACCAACAGAGACACTGAAAAGGTGGGTTATTGTTTCTGCTATGGCGCCATCTTTTGGACGAGTACGCTCACCAAAGGTACTGTGGGTTGACAATGTACTTCCTGTTTTGTGCCGAAAGTAAATTTGTCCGTAGTGTTTCTGTTCTGAAGGATTCTTCATCCATGCAAGCAACATTTGTTTAAAATATAACAAACAATTCATACTTACTAAACCGTCCCATGTGTGATGTCTATAGAAGTGTTTTCATGCATATTTGTACGTGCTATTGTAATGTAATTAAGCTAGCTTCGTTAGCATTAGCAAATATGCTAACACATTTACAAGTGTCTGTGTTAGAATAGTGTGAGTTTGGTAAATTCACCAAAATGTCACAGTGGCGTTATTGAATCTGTTTAGGTGATTGGAGAGCTAGCTTCCGCAGCTAGTGGGTCGATGACGATGATTTCTCTTTTGTTTGAAAAGCTGTTTTACTGCCGTGTGACAGGCACCGTTTGCAAACAATTAGGATATATAAATAAAAATTTGGTGAGTGCGGCTTGAATACTCGAATAGCCCTGGAAGTACGGTATTGATTTTTTTCTTAATTCATGCGCTTGAAAACATTATCATGTGGCTACGCATGTGCAGACTAAATTCAGAAAGACGTACCAAAACAAACTGGTTTAAAAATAATTTGAGGCGGCGTTACCTAAGTGGAGGAAAGAAGAGGAGAAGGCAAGGAGAAAACAGTCTTTATTCAAACAACCCAAGGTGTCTACTTTTTTAAGTAACACCAAATGTACTTGATCTACACAGCAAGAGCTATTGTCAGTGCAGGATGCAAAGGAGACTGAGGATTTTCATCACAAAAATGCGAGTATAAAAGTGCTCGCAATGGTCAACTATTGTAACAGAAGTAGGAAGTAGCAGAAAGACAAGCAGGAACTTGAGATGCACTTTTTTAAAGTCAACAACAGTCTCGCCTCTCCTTTAAACACGGCCACCATCAAGTTTACCCACCACTCACACACTTCCGGCCTTCACAATAATAGCACTACTCGTCAAAAATTACTACGTGTTTTTTGTTATGCGCGGGGCCACGATGAGTAGTCCTGCCTGCGGCCCCCAAATGACTAAATAGGCCCCTGGACTTGGTCATAATATGCTACCCACTTTTGATAGTTAATATGCTACTGTTGGAAATGTGAGAGGCAAAGTTCACACTACATTAAAAAATGGTTTAAAGTGAAAATTGTGACCATGATTTCCCCACACAGACGCATGCTGCCAAAACTCCCACACCATTCCAAACACTCCCAATTCTTTAGGGAAAAAACATGGTAGAGCGCACAAAAAGGAGAAGTATCAAGTGTAAAGGCAGAAGTTTGGCACATCACTTCCTGTTTGTTAGCGCTACGCAAACATCAGCTGATGAGCCGATGAATGAGTTAAATCTTTGCGTCTTTGTTAGAAGACACAGAGGCCATGATTAGGTCAGCGATGGTCAACAAACAAGCCGTTCTTCTTTTTCTACTGAACCGGTCGTCGTTTTACCTCGGCTCGGGAGGGCCGGCGAGCTTGGCGGCGTGTTGCTGTAGGCGGGCGACAGGTACATGTAGCTGGCGTTGACGCCTTGCTCAAAGTCAAAGGGTGAGCGGTACTCCTCCAGGGGTTCCATCTTCTCCGGTCGCTCCTCTACTGATTGTGAGCATGTGACTCGTCGTCGTTTCGGAATGTTGGACTTTCTGCTCCTTCTTCAGTCCATTCTTTCCAACACTAACATGCAACATGATGTGCTACTGCTTCCAACCCTGTCGTCCGTCCATCCATCCATCCATCCGATGGCTCCCGCTCACGTGACCCCCAGGGCTTGGCGATGAAATGAAAAGCGTAATCTGCAGTGTCCCAGATTACAGCCAAGCGCTAATCCGGGCCGGGCCTGTCCATCTTGGAGCGGCGGTAATGCTAGTCACCCGGAATGGAGGAGGGGGGGTCGGCAGGGGGACGACAGAGGCAAGACAGTGTGCGTGAAAGTGAGCATGAACGTGTGTGTGAGGATGCAAAGGCATCCCTAATATGTCAGCTGCTCTCAAGGATGTAAACAGCAGGATGCCGAAATTTAAATTGGAAAAAAAATTGAGAGTGAGATGTTATCAAGACAAATCCCCACAAAGCATGACCGCTACGCATCCCATTGGGCATCATCCAATTGTAGCGCCCAAAGAAAATTACAAATGGAACCCCAAATATGTCATGATCATGTTGGTTTACAAAAGTTTAAGTAATACATAATGTATTATTTGTCTCATGCTACTGATTGATCTAAAATAAGTACATTGTATTTTGTGAATGCTTAGCATGCTAACTTCTTTTCGCTAATTTTAAAGGAATACACCTTAGACTCTAAGATCTTTTAGATCGGGGGCCACATGGAGAAAAATCTACTCCCAAGTAAAATCAAGGCACGATAATTTAAAAATAAAGACAACTTCAGATCTTCGTTTAAAAATAGAACACGCACATTCTGAAAATGTACAAATCATAATGTTGTAGGGTTTTTTTTTTACACTTACATGTTGCGGTTAATAGTATGTTATCTTTGTTTGTATTTTCTGAATAAATTATGTGATAATGTTCATCAGTCAACTCATTGGTGTTAATTTTCAATCTATCAAGATAAATTACAGGATGTTTTTTATGTAGTTTGATCATTTTCCTTGACTGATGTACTAACATCATGTGGTTTATTTTGTACATATGTAGCATCATCTACAAAGATACAAAGAATTGCTATTGTGACATCCAGTGGACACATTTAGAACAGCTGTTTCTTTCATTCAAAAATTTCAGGTTAATTTTTATACTTAGCAAACTCATCCCACGGGGCGGATAAAACCTGTTCGCGGGCCTGATCCGGCCCTCGGGCCGTACATTTGACACCCCTGCCTTAGAGTCATATAACTTGGTACATGACACAAGCTGTTAGCATGCTATCCAGCTAACATTATCATGCTAACTTTTTTAGCTGCACATTTTAGAGTCATATAACTTGGTACTTGACACATGCTAGTAACAACCTAACTTTTTTGCCAATTTATCAGCTGAAAACCTCACAGTTTATACAAGTTGGTACTTGACACCTCCTAAAGGTTATCCACATTGTTAAAATACAAAGAGTGCAACCAAACATCAGCATTTAGCATGAGACAACAACAGAAACATATTCCATAATAATGTAATATTACAGGAATATTACTGGAACGCACGCTTGAGCAAATGTGTTTTTATTAACAAAGACCACATGAGGAGCAGTTTTCAGCTCACATGGGAGTACATTCCACCATTTAGGAGCAACTGACACAAAGGCTTTATCACCTTTAGTTATTCATTTTGTAAACAAGTACTGTCGAAGGAGGGTCAGCAGACCGCAGTGACCCAACAGCAGTGAAAAGACAAGATCTGCCAAGTATGCAGGCACCTGACCATGAAGGACCCAAATGGATAATATTTTGTACTGTATCTTGAAGTCACTCTGGCTACCTGTGCACTTAAGGTTTTACTAATTACGTATGAAATACTAAATGGTCTAGTTCCCTCCTTATTTGCTGATTGTATTGTACCATATGTCCCGGCCAGAAATTTGCATTCAAAGAACTCCGGCTTATTAGTGATGCCCGGAGCCCCCCAACATTTTTCAAGCTTACAGAAGGAGCACATATTTGCCCAGAAGTTATTCTATATTCCGATAAGGCAAATGCGAGAATAGCCTTCATGGATGTGGCCATCTTGATTTCTGACAACTGGAACGTGAATAGCTCGGCTGTGACGTCGTTCCCAGCTCTGACTTCCAACTTCCAAGGTAAACGGAACGCACCGTCACCTTCAGTCAGACAATCCTTATATATATATATATATATATATATATATATATACATATATATATACAGTATATATATATACAGTATAATATATATATATATTTGCATGTTCTCCCCGTGACTGCGTGGGTTCCCTCCGGGTACTCCGGCTTCCTCCCACCTCCAAAGACATGCACCTGGGGATAGGTTGATTGGCAACACTAAATTGGCCCTAGTGTGTGAATGTGAGAGTGAATGTTGTCTGTCTATCTGTGTTGGCCCTGCGATGAGGTGGCGACTTGTCCAGGGTGTACCCCGCCTTCCGCCCGATTGTAGCTGAGATAGGCTCCAGCACCCCCCGCGACCCCAAAGGGAATAAGCGGTAGAAAATGGATGGATGGATGGATATATATATATAATACTATGTATGTATGTATGTATGTATGTATATATATATACATACATAGTATATATATATATATATATATATATATATATATACACAGTATATATAACTGAAGATATACCTTTACATTTTCTGATATCTCCGCGAGGAAGCCTGTATAGGGTAAAAACTGAACCTGGGGCACTCTGCACGAGACTGGGACAGTCTTTGACTTAAGGGCCAACACAGCAGCCACAGAGAAAGATCACCTGCTAAAAAGGATTCCAACCAAATGGCGGTCCCTGAAATGTCTACCCAGGACCACAAAAGACACACCAATGTTTTCCAGCCTGGTGGAACCTCACTGTTTTGTAGCTCTACACAATGTTTCAATAATTGGAGTAGACTGAAAGAGTCCAAAATAACCCCAAAAACAGACCCACAGGACCTTAATACAATAAAATGCATGCTTTTAATTGAAAATGTTGACATTTTAATTTAATAGACTTTAATAGACTCGTGCTTATCAATCCCAATAGAGCTGTGGATTTCTCATATACTGGATTTCCAGCAAAAAACAATCGACCAAACTAATTTCATCTCCTGGCTTCAATTGTCCGAGAACAACGCATGAGGCACCGCTGGTTGAACAAACGGCCCTTTGAGCCCGGCCTGATTAAGCACAGCATCAGATCAATTAGCCTAATATTTGCAGCATAGCCTGTCACATGACGACCGCCGACAACGAGAATCACGAGACCGGATGGCGGCCCAGCCCGTGTTGTTTGGCGGTGTTTTGTTTACATGACACCAGCTGGATGTACACAAAGAAACATATTAAATCGGTAATCTATGCTGAAGAGTACGATAACATTGTTGATGTGATCTTGCCGTGCTGTTTCCTCTCTCTAGCCCGGCTTGAAAGCATCCGCTGTGAGTCTCGGTGGAAATCTAATAAGACAAAAATGAACGCTCATAATCAATCTCATTCGGGCCGGTCCACCAGGGCGGAAAAAACATGTGAGAGAGTCTGAGCTTCATTTTTGATGCTTGGATGTCTGCTAGCACACATTTGTAGATTAATGTCATGCACAATTATGTTTTCTTGCATAATGTACAAGATATTGACCACTTTAAGAGCTACAAAGCAGCTGGATTGCTGCTTCACACTCTGCATTAACTGCAAAACAATGAAATGTGGCAGGAAATAAGATCTGTCAATGCACAACTTTTGTTCTTTTTAACATTAATTGATTTTTTTCATTCATGCCATTGAAAGCACATTTCATTGGTCTTTTTTGGTGAGCATCTCAACATCATACAGTATTTTAAGGGTTAGATGTCAGACACTTGCTACTACAGCCACAAATAGTAGCAAATGTGTTTTTGGTCTCTTTTCAGAATTACACATTTCAGGGAAAAATTCCCTCGTTATGCACAACACAAATGTCCACTGCAGAGGACATACAAGATAAAGTGACTCAACTATGGACTTTAGGAGCCACAAAGCAACTGGACCGCTGCTTTACACTCTGCATTAACTACAAAAGAATGATTTTAAGATTAGTTTTTTTCTTTAGTTTGTAGAGCTTGTCAGCTAACCTTAATGGTGAGTCACTCAATTGAATATGGATAGTGAAATCTCTGACTGACAGAACCTGATTGAAGGCATTTAACACACACAGGTATCCACTTTGTTGCATTGATTTGTTCGTAGCAACACAATTGCTGCACACGTTGCCTTCAGGTGCAAGCTGAAGGGATATTGCAGCAACACACTAACAACTCAGGTAGGCAGCACACCTTTGCTTTATTCACTTGCTGCTGAAATGTAAAACCTGGCCTGTTTGAATACTCACAAGTTCAAATATAGACCACTAGACAGTTTGCTTAGACAAACACAAGACAAGCACTAACCCAAATGTTTGGACTTTTTAAAGATGACAAACGTTTCCTCTTTTATGTCGACTTCCGTGTTAGTTCTAGCACTTTGCAGACATTCTGGCAACATATTCGGTCAAAATACACTTTAAATGCATTCGAGCTAGCTTAGGCAATATAGTAGGGCAGAGTAAGCTAGGTTGCTAGCGCACTCGTAAAGCTGAAGTTGTATTTAGTTTTTAAATGGTATTCCTATGATGATAAAAGCCTCTAAGGACTGGATTACCTGTGTCCGCATCCATCATTTGTGCGTCTGAGGAGTGGATTCCGGGTGTAATTTGGAACGTTCCAGACGACTTGGAGCGCCACAAAATGCGGTAAACTCTTCCTGGTCTCTTCTCCTTTCTTGTCCGTCCAGCGCTGCCATTCTGTTGGCCACGTAAGGGGCGCGGCTTGACTCGTGACGTCATCACGTACGAGTGTAAACAGGCAACCACGTGGGTGTCAAAGTAAGGGCTGTCAACATCATTTTTATCTTATTTTTTCGATAAAATGCCACATTGATGTGCAAAAACTTACACATTTTTAAGATTTTTAAATTATATACACTTATCCGATATAAAAAAAATACTTTAGGCTTTTACTAAATACGCACATTACCTGCATTGTGTGCATCCATAGTTGTATTATATAACATATTTGCACCCTTGCTCTTAATAGCATTTGCAATACAGCCTCCAGTCAACGTGCAGATTTATTAATGTTATCTAAAGCCCCACTGCTGTTCACACGCTGCGTGCAAAGCCCTTAATTGGCCAGCACTGAAACTTTACACCCCTGCTATGCAAGCTATCACAAACTACAGAAGGGGGCGAGAGGTGGGGGCAGAAGAGGGGGCGGTGAGAGGTTCTCATGAACGACCGCCACTTGCTGGGATTGAACGTAACTGCAGGGACATACTGTACTGTACTGTACTGTACTGTGCAGCAACATAACAGTACGTCATATTCAAGGGCGCAACTTTGCATCTAACATTAGAGGGGGACATTTGTGTTCTAGTGTAGGGGAAGAATATAGGAAAATAAAAACAAAATACATAAATAAAATGAAGATTACTATGCATTACAACATATTTCAACACAATATGCATTCAATAAAGCACGATACTGCCTCATTTTTCCATAATTTTTTTTACTTGCATCTATAAAAACATAACTATTGTGTTGTTAATCGTATTCTAGTGATCTCCTATACATACTCCTATATGCACAGCAGATAATAAATGACTGGCAACATTTAATTGTGCTTAATTTACAAAACATCTCCACTATAATATCTCATTTGAGCAGTTAGAAAAAGCGTTTAAAGCACATATTCTTTGCTCCACTTTGGTGTATGATGTACTGTTTCACCTCGCACATGGATAGTGAGTGATGCATTTGTTTATTTTGGGGATTTTTTGACCTGAATTAAGCATACTTTATTTGAAAAACACATGTATGTACTAGAGCAAGAGTTTAAAAATATAACATGGTGACCCAAATGTAGGACAGTCTGAAAAATATGTGGTCTCGAGCAGTGATTCTCAAATTGTGGTAAGTGTACCAGTAGTGGTACGCCAAATAATCACTTAATCAAATATTCAGACACAGTGTAACTGTTCAAACTGTGTGTAATGTTACAGTGGCCAAAAGTATTAAATATACTTGTGAAATAAAACCTCTGCCTTATTTTTAATGAATATTTAGGCCCACTACGCCACTGTGTTTAATGTTGGTCATTATGTGGTGCAGTACTTTGTGAGCCCAAGTTTTTTCTGAAGTAGTACTTGGTGAAAAAAAATTGAGAATCACTGGTCTAGAGGTTTAAAAATGCAATATAGTCCGCCAGGGTGCTCTATAAAAGTGTATTTTAGAAGCTTTTGGTGAAATTTGAGCAGGTAAAAATAACAGAATATCAAAATAATTTAGGGTGTGTTGACACTAGGTCATGTTCGGTTGGATTTAAAAATTAACTCTTGTGTGTTTGCTTTCCTAGAAGTTTGGTCAAGGAAAAACCTTGGTATGCACCAAACAGAGTTTCAAATGGGAATTTTGCACAGACCAAAGAAATGGATAAAAAAGAGACAATGCAAAATAATATTTTGGATGCTTTTGGTAAATGAGCTGGAAAAAAAGAATCTAAAAATGTATTTTTTGTCTAAAAAAAGTTTTTTTTTCTTATGTTAAAGATTGTCTGGTATATTTGGTTCACATGAATGCAAGTCCTGTTGTCGCTCTTTCAAAAGGATATTTTGGAAGCTTTTGGCGAAATCCAAAACCTAATATATGGCAGATTATAAAAATAACCAACATACCTAACCACACGACAGCATTTTGGAATAGTTAGATAGTACTTTATTGATTCCTTCAGGAGAGTTCCGTCTGGAAAATTAAATGTTGAGTTGAGTTATGCTAAGTAACTATCACGAAAGATATGAGTATATGATATATGAGTATATATGTATATGATATATGAGTGCATATGTTTTAATTAGAATTGTCAAAATTAAGTAATTTTGGATTAATCAATTACCATTGTTGATATAATTAAACAATTATGACACAATTAACCCATCTGCAGCACAAAATGTCTTAAAATCCTTACGAATTTGCTGGCGACACATTTCTGGCACTTTGTCTAAGTAATGCATCTGCCACACATGCACAAATGTGCTTTTAATCCAGGAGGGATAAATCATGGAAGAAAACATGTAAGTAATAAAAACATGACAGGGCAGTTACCCAACAAAGCACTGACAGGTGTTCCACTTTTTGAACAAAAATGTAATGTGCATTGAACTAATCTGTCACTGTGAATGTACTAACTCATGTTCACGTCATCGTCTTAATCCGTCACTCTAAATGTACTAACTCATGTTCACATCATCATATTAATCTGTCACTGTGAATGTACTAACTCATGTTTACGTCATCATCTTAATCTGTCACTTAGAATGTACTAACTCATGTTCACGTCATCATCTTAATCTGTCACTGTGAATGTACTAACTCATGTTCATGTCATCGTCTTAATCCGTCACTCTAAATGTACTAACCCATGTTCACGTCATCATCTTAATCTGTCACTGTGAATGTACTAACTCATGTTCACGTCATCTCAATCTGTCACTGTGAATGTACTAACTCATGTTCACGTCATCGTCTTAATCTGTCACTGTGAATGTACTAACTCATGTTCACGTCATCTTAATCTGTCACTGTGAATGTACTAACTCATGTTCACGTCATCTTAATCTGTCACTGTGAATGTACTAACTCATGTTCACGTCATCGTCTTAATCTGTCACTGTGAATGTACTAACTCATGTTCACGTCATCTTAATCTGTCACTGTGAATGTACTAACTCATGTTCACGTCATCGTCTTAATCTGTCACTCTAAATGTATTAACTCATGTTCACGTCATCATCTTAATCTGTCACTGTGAATGTACTAACTCATATTCACGTCATCGTCTTAATCTGTACTAACTCATGTTCAAGTCATCATCCTAATCCGTCACTGTGAATGTACTAACTCATGTTCACGTCATCACCTTTCTGCTTTATTCACCATTGCACTATTTATTATCCTTGCACATGTCCCTTATTTAAGTAATTGTTTATATTATTAGTTAATTGTTAATGTATATTGTTGACATTGAACAAAAAGGGGCACGGACGGTGTTAAACATATTTGGCCAATAAAGTTGATTCTAATACATATTACCTTATTTCTTGAGTCTCCATAAAATGAAACCTGATTAATATAGATTAAAAATACATTTAATTGTGATTAATCTGGATTAATCAGCAACCTTGTGATTAGTGTATTTCAGGGGTCGTCAACCTTTCCACTCAAAGAGCCATTTTGGAAAGTTTCACAAATTAAAGAAAACAATGGGAGCCACAAAAAAAATTTGAAAATTTAAAATGAAAAACACCACATACAAAGCTTAAAGGCCTACTGAAACCCAATACTACCGACCACGCAGTCTGATAGTTTATATATCAATGATGAAATCTTAACATTGCAACACATGCCAATACGGCCGGGTTAACTTATAAAGTGACATTTAAAACTTCCCAGGAAATATCCGGCTGAAACGTGGCGGTATGATGACGTATGCGCGTGACGAAGTCAGAGTAACGGAAGTTATGGTACCCGTAGAATCCTATACAAAAAGCTCTGTTTTCATTTCATAATTCCACAGTATTCTGGACATCTTTTGCAATTTGTTTAGTGAATAATGAAGGCTGCAAAGAAGACAGTTGTAGGTGGGATCGGTGTATTAGCAGCGGACTACAGCAACACAACCAGGAGGACTTTGTTGGAGCGCTAGCCGTGCTAGCCGCGCTAGCCGCAATAGCCGCCGACCTCACCTTGACTTCCTACGTCTCCGGGCCGCCAAACGCATCAGGTGAAGTCCTTCGTCCTTCTGCCGATCGCTGGAACGCAGGTGAGCACGGGTGTTGAGTAGATGAGGGCTGGCTGGCGTAGGTGGAGAGCTAATGTTTTTAGCATAGCTCTGTGAGGTCCCGTTGCTAAGTTGCTAAGTTAGCTTCAATGGCGTCGTTAGCACGGCATTGTTAACCTTCGCCAGCCTGGAAAGCATTAACCGTGTATTTACATGTCCACGGTTTAATAGTATTGTTGATTTTCTATCTATCCTTCCAGTCAGGGGTTTATTTTTTTGTTTCTATATGCAGTTAAAGCACGATGCTATCACGTTAGCTCGTAGCTAAAGCATTTCGCCGATGTATTGTCGTGGAGATAAAAGGCACTGAATGTCCATTTCACGTTCTCGACTCTCATTTTCAAGAGGATATAGTATCCGAGGTGGTTTAAAATACAAATCCGTGATCCACAATAGAAAAAGGAGAGTGTGGAATCCAATGAGCCAGCTTGTACCTAAGTTACGGTCAGAGCGAAAAAAGATACGTCCATCACTGCCTCTCAAGTCGTTCACTGTAACGTTCCTCATCTACGAATCTTTCATCCTCGCTCAAATTAATGGGGTAATCATCACTTTCTCGGTCCGAATCTCTCTCGCTCCATTGTAAACAATGGGGAATTGTGGGTCGTTAAGTGTACTGGGAAAACCGGGAGGGTCGGCAAGTATGCAGCTGAGCCGCATCAGAGTGGTCAAAGAGCCGCATGCGGCTCCGGAGCCGCGGGTTGCCGACCCCTGGTCTATTTAAAAATGCTAATGGTTTGACAGCACTAGTTCTAATTGTTTCCTGTACTAAAGAGTGATAGCAGCATTACTGTTTATTTGGTCCAGTACAATAAATGATAATAAAAAAATATATTTTGTAGAATTTTAAAATGTTTCAATTGTGCACCCCCCCTTTTAGAAGCTGCTCCCCTCCCTTTGAAGCACCCCACCAACACCCCGTCAAACCCCGCCCCCCACCTCCGCGCCCCCTCGTCGAGGTGCATTGTGGGGAGGAAAGTCGTTGCCATTCGACCTCTGCGGGGCCTGCGCGGACGCAGCGAGAACCCAGAAATTCATTATGCGTTTAAAAGCTTTATTTATTTCCGCATAACCGACATTCTCTCACCGCGGAGGGCGGAGGACAAGCAGCGACGGCCGGCCATCTCTTTCGGGTGGGAGAGGAGCTTGAATTAAAAAAAAGATTACATTACTGCCGTGGCGGGGAGACTGTTGAGGATTTTATTATAAGAGGAAAAAAAAAAAAAACATGTCCGGGGAGAGAAACCGCAGGTCGCTGGCGTTCCGAGGCGGTGGATTAGCCCCGATAGCGGGCTCCGGAGGCGTCGGTGGGGGGAACAGCTGGGAGGCCCCGGCCTGTCAGGACCAACATTTTAACGGCAACCGGCTGAACCCGGACGACGACGGGGACCTCGGAGCGAAGGGACCAACGCGGAAGCGAGTGGAGGGCGCCGGGTCGGTAAGCGACAGCACGGAGCCCGAGGCGGAGGAGGAAGAGGACGCGGAGAAAGCAGCCGGGAACGCAGGCTCGGAGCTGGAAGCGGCGAACGGTTTCAGGGAGGCAGCGGCTGCGGGCAGCGACGGAGCCGAGTCCGGCAGCGGCGAGGCGGCGCCCAGGAAGTGCGGCGTGGAGATGAGACCCCAGACGCTGCTCCAGAAGCACTCGCTCTTCCACGCGTCGTGGCTCCGGGAGTTCCCGTGGCTTAAGTTCTGCCAGGAGACGGGGCTCATGTCGTGCTCCTGGTGCCACGACGCGGCCACCAGAAACGGCGACGAGCTGATCAAAGGCAGCCGAAACTACAAGCGGGCCTTGCTGCTCCGACATCACCTGTCGTCCGAGCACGGCAGGAATGACCCCGGCAAGCAGGTAACGTTAGCCCCTTTACTTTCATGCTGTCAAACGTTGACGTACTTGAGCCTTAAACACCCCGTGGACGTTCATAAACGACATTTTGTCGCCTTTATCGAACACCACACGTCACTTATTAGACATTTGCACAAGAACTTATGTCAAAAAACGACTTTTCGACTCCTCTACTCGGGCTAATTAGCTAGCGTAAGACCGCTAACCTGTGCTAAGTGCTAAGCTAGCTCGTAGCCTCGGCTTGTAGCTGGAAGAGGGAAGAGGCTAGCTGGGGGGGAACCTCACATAGCTTAAACACGCCACAAATCTCCATGTATTTGTATATTTAAGTCCACTTTAAGTCGTACATGTCTACTCTAAGCTTAGATATACTATTTGTAATACTACAGTAAACAAACATAGGTAATTGGTTGCACATATCTAATAATAATAATAATACCTGGGATTTATATAGTGCTTTTCTAAGTACCCAAAGTCACTTTACATGTTTTTCTGAACCCATCATTCATTCACACCTGGTGGTGGTAAGCTACTTTCGTAGCCACAGCTGCCCTGGGGTAGACTGACGGAAGCGTGGCTGCAATTTGCGCCTACGGCCCCTCCGACCACCACCTATCATTCATCATTCATTTCACCGATGTGAGCGGCACCGGGGGCAAAGGGTGAAGTGCCCAAGGACACAACGGCAGCGATTTTTTTAGATGGTAAGAGGCGGGGAGCGAACCTGCAACCCTCAGGTTTCTGGCACGGTTGCTCTACCCACTACGCCACGCCGCCCCGAGTGTTGAGTACATGCTACATGAGCAAAAAGAAAGATAAAAGCCTAACAACATGGACGCATAATCTACATATATGTAGATGTATTCATAGGTACAATGTCACATTCAATTTTCAAAGTAATTTGCGAGGTATATGATAGCTATACTCAAATAATTGGTGGCACATGTATGTAAGTCTTACCTGTCCATTTTGTAGGCTTGTCAGTTTGACACCTGTCATTGTAAACACACCTAAAAGTAGTATTAATAAATACTATGCAGCGTTTTCACACTGCAACACAGCATCTTTTTTGTTGCGTCAGCATCTGCTGTGATGGCTATCTACAAGAGGTCACAAAATAGCCAGGGTTCCATCCTTGGGGAGCCGCACCTTTACCAACCCCCCCACCCCCCAAACGTCTCCCTTTAGGCTGCCTTCTAGGCCTCTCCAGGCAGTCCCCAGTGACCTCTGGTGCATTTACTCCTCTTCCTCCTCCCCCTTTGGGCAGCTAAATTAGAGGCATTGTGCAAGAATGACCCCCCAAAATCCATACATGGTGTGACTTTGCCAAGCTGGACAAGAGGACAGGGAGGTAAATCATGTTGCTTTGCAGCCTGCTAGGCCATTTTTGTGGGCTACATGCAAGGGTTGAATGGTTGAAATGGATGTCCCTAATAGAATGACACGGCATCACCTGACCACGGTCATCCACATATTTGTGGATTAAAGGGCCCTACTGTTCAACCTTTGGGGCATATCTTATGATTAAGGCCCCGGCTTGTACGCACATAGTTTTAACTGAAACACTAGTAGATTATTTTGAAATAACACCCCTCAATTTAAGGGCAGCATGCTTTTAATGATAGGCTTACATGTATTAGAAGAGTGGTGGCTCTTCACTATGTTTCCTAGCTCCACAGCTTTTGGGGGGCAAGTTTGACAAATGGCATGCAGCATAGCCGTGTCACAAAACAACAGTAATGCGGTCACTCCTCGCCAGTTTATACTAACCGTCACATTTAATAAGAAAAAGTCAATGTGAAAAGACTTCCAAAATAAACTAGAAAGTTAAAAGCTGTGGCACGCTCGATCAAATAAAGACGTGTCATGTAATAAATGTGATCCCAGCGAAGGGTGGTAAAATACAGCAGTGTTTTTTTCACCAAGCACCACCTCAGAAAACACTTGGCTCTCCAAGTACCACCATAATGACCAACATTAAAATACAGTAGCGTAGTAGGCTTAAGTATTAATTAAAAACAAGGCAGAGGTTTAATTTAACAAGTATATTTAATAGTTTTGCCCACTGTAACATTACGCAGTTTAAACTGTAACTCTGTTTGAATGTTTAAAAATAAAACGCTAATTACTTAAGTGACTCTGGCGTACCACTAGTGGTACCCGTACCACAGTTTGAGTTCTGAGTTTTGCGTTCTAAAGTATGGTATAAGCTATTTTAAACGCAAGGCTGACATGACATGGGATAAATAAGATGAACACAATAAATAATGCCTTTTAGTTTGCTTGGACATCATAGTGATAGCCGCTCTGACATTCCTCCCTCCTTTAACAACACCTTGAAGTTGAACTTTGCTCATAACGCCTGCAGAGCGACTCCAGGCCTCTCGACACAACAACACTACACCCTGGCAATGGGCATATGCACACACACACACACACACACACACTCTCACCCCACATGGTATGATGGACAACGGAGCAGCGCCCTAGTTGCTGGCAGCTTCAGGCCGGATGCCTGCCGCCTCCCCTCCCGTTGCAAGTCTTGTGGTTTCTGTGTAAAATGTTTGTGTGTGCTAGGCTTTCAAATGTTTTTCTCGGCCCCAGTCTGTGTCCCCTACCCCCATAGGAGCCCAGTCTGAGATTAACTTGTTTTACTCATCATTCTCCAGCGTCTACATTTTTCCCACCTTTTTCGGGGCGCTGTTAAGTGGCGATCCATCATCTTCCTTTTTCTGTCTACCTGTACAATGTTTGTTTGTCTAATCTTGAATGGGTTTGTGGTAAAAATGAAATGTTGTGTTACTTGTGCAATGGCAATAAAGAGCATAACATACCATAATACACACACTCTATGGACATGTACCTCGCTATATAGAAAGTACAATTAACTTGACTTGTCTCGGGGTGCAGGACACCCCCAATATAATACTCTTTGCTTTTGTCACCCTTCAAAATTAAGCTACACTTTTCCCCTTATGCCCCAAAATTATCCCCCTCCTAAAAGTGTAATACAAATGTGATATTGACACCTTGTTCCTTAGTTTCATCACACCAAATCTGTAATCAGACCGAACCGGGTTTTGCTTATCTTTTTTTTACCAGTAGAATGTACCTGCTTGGCCCCCCTAGAGTACCTTTAGGGTTAAGTAGATCTCGCGTCTGTGCATGATCCTTTTTATCTGTGTTTTTATGGCGGC
This sequence comes from Entelurus aequoreus, assembly GCF_033978785.1. Taxonomy (NCBI): domain Eukaryota; kingdom Metazoa; phylum Chordata; class Actinopteri; order Syngnathiformes; family Syngnathidae; genus Entelurus; species Entelurus aequoreus. The sequence continues at coordinate 44,848,069 of NC_084738.1, read as the reverse complement.
TCGGCCGACATTTGCACGCTATTCGCTGACCTCATAAAAACAGGGAGTGCATCCCCGCCTGGTGCCAAAGAGCAATTCTTCCTCACAGTCCTCGGATTCTCACAGCGCATCCCGAGCTGTCAGGGCGGAATTAACATCGGCTCGGCTATTTGACTCTAATTTGTGAGCGAAGAGGATTGGACTACTACATTTAGTTCCTTCCTTAGCACACGCAATCACTAATCAGAATGACTTAAAGTGATCCACTAACTTGTACACATCTCTAATTGGTAAAGAGAGCAGGAGGAGTGGATTAGGGGCTTGGCTTTGGATTTTCCCCTAGCAACAAGAACCCCGGTCGAGTTAACCAGGCCATTAATTCCCCTAACTGTGTGATAGCGCTGCTCGGTGTATGTTTGCTCCCTGCTCTGTGTAATATTTGGCACAGCGACCTACACGTGGAGGAAGCGCGTTAAAGTGAACAAACCGCCTTGTTCTGTACATCCATTCCTGATGTTAATCAGGCCTCAGCGGCGTTCGCTGCAAGCTAACTCAATTAGCCTTAGCACACAGAGCAGCTGTGCTAAAAGTGGGTCTTGTAGTAGGGGGGTTGGGTAGTCGTTAATTGTCTAAGCGCAATCTAGTTTTATGCCTGTGGCAGTATAAAATAAAAGTGACTGTTATGTTGTACTTCTCGTAAAATAAGTGGAAAACTGACATATTTTCAGTAGAATTGTGTGGACTGTTTGGCTCACTGTGCCCATTTTCATTAACAGGATCTCTACATTCTCAGGTACAGCACGGTCCAACATAAAACAGTCCTTTAGTGTTAAAATATATTAATATCAAGATGTAAGCTCTACAGAACACACAAGTATTGACCTCAATGACTTCAATGACCATGGATAAAGCAACGTGATATTACTGAACATTTTGTGATCCATCTATACCAGTACCAAAATGTATTTTGATACTTTTTGATACTTTTCAATATTTATAAAATAATGGGAATGAGGATTAGTGATTTTAAAGCAGCTAAAACACTGTGGATGGATATTAGCTAGCTATGTTTTAAAGCACCTATTGCTGAGCGTCGCTTCAGCGTTTATAGCTTCACCTTTATCGTTAGTTTTCAAGCCGAAATGTGTCCATTTTCCCTTTTCTGTCTACAAATTACTAAATTAGTCTGATTTCTCAAATGGTTCGCTTTTTTGTGTGAAGTACAAATGTCCATGCACTCTCTCTAATGCGACTACTGCTCATAAGCTGTGTGCCTCCCGTACACTAGGGGACGTTTATTTCCTTTGCTGGGGTGTTACTGACGTCACGTCCCGCTTGATGATTACTGGTGGTGGTAAAGCTAGCTCTGTTTTTAATGGGTACTAGGCACCATTTAGCCTTTTTCAGAAAAGAATGCCCTATACTTGTGTTGTTTTCAGCTGTACGGACCGTTAGGGCTGGGCGATATGGCCGAAAACTGTATCACAATATACATTTTTTATATTGATCGATATCGATAATCATTGATACTTTTTATGACTTATTTAAGCCTGCCAATAAATACAGTAAAACAATTTCCAACTTATCAAGGCTTCTATTTATCAGTGGAGAGATTGTCTGGTAGCCAGGTAGGCTGGCGCTGCTAAGGTAAAATAATTAAAAAATAATAAAATAATTTAAATAGATTTGAAGTTAGTTGCAGATTTGAGACACTAGATAGCAGTAGTGTATAAGCTATTGAACACTACTCAGTAGTTAGGGAAGCAACTAATTAAACCTACACATTGGAAGTGTTAGGATGTTGCCACACTGTCTGCATTACAACCAACACAACTAAAGACAAGTTTCTGTTAGTGAGTTTATACATCAATATATTACAGTTTCTCTTCTCACTCCATGCAGTGAATTCACGGTAAGGCGGACAAACAGCGCAACCACACTAGTGCTATGAGAGTACCACGTGCGTGCGTGCGTGCGTGTGTGTGTGTGTGTGCGTGCGCTCCTTTAAGAATGGCTGTGACTGGGTGGAAGAGTTAGGAGAGTGAGCGGTAGCATGCAGCAGTAGTGGCGACTGTCGAATGTGTCCTGCAGAAATAAGAATAAAGCGACCAAATTGTCACGAATCGGCTTTCTCGATATTCCGACCCGAAAGCGGAGCTAAGCACACCCATTAGGCCATTTTCAGGAAATTAAGTTTGTAAAAATAATAAACTGCATATAGTTTAAAGACTACGGCTGAGTAAAAACACTGCAAGATGGTTCCACTGATCAGCGTTCTTCAGCACAAAGATGCCCGACAAAAGTTCCTGCATTTCGAAAGCTCCTTTTAATTTTCTTTCTCTCCGTTGTCAAGTTTGTTGTAATAGAAATACACAAGAAATAAACAAGTCGTCATGTATATTCCAATGGCGGTCGTGTGTTTGAATGAGAAGTTTTACGAACGCCCCCAAATGTGTTCAACCAATCAGCGTTCGACAGTACAGTCTGCCCCCGAAAAGGTTCCTGGTCGCTTGGAAAAGTCCCACCTCGCTCAGAGGAACTCCGAAAGGTTCCTATAAGAAGTAAATCTACCTGGGTGTAGTTTTTGGTGGAAACACAAGGGGAACTTTATTTACCCGGGAAGTGGGAAAGTTCCTGAAAAAGTTCCTGAGGTGGAAAAGGGCCTATTGTCGGGTAAAGTGAAGGGTGTTACGCCTGGTGAAATCATCGGCCCTGGAAGGGACGTCTCCCCTGCGCTCCTAGACTACAGACTGGGAGGCGGGAGCCGGTCAGCAGGAAAGGTGTAGTTGATACTGTTACGGGATTGGCTGTTAGCGTGTTCTTCCCATTGCTCAGTGAATACTGTTAACTGATTGGCGGTTAGCGTGTCCCTCACATTGCTCAGTGACACTTCCTGTTTCCTGGGTTCCCAAAGCGCGAGTGACTTCATGAAACAAATTTTGCTTCATAATTTCTGGTTTCTTCCGACCCAAGAATATAAATATATGTAAACTATTTTGTCGAGTGCATTTTATATTAATATCGACTATGTGTCTATTGTATTGATATCGTATATTCGGCCCGACTCTACAAACCGTTCAAATCACAGAAAAGATAAACATTTCTTCAGAGTTCCACGAGACGTTATCAAAAAAGGCGGAAAAGTGCAAGATTTGTGGAAACAATGACGAGAAAAGCAGAACAAACTCCAGTCCAAGGGAGCAGAGTCGAAGAATGCATGCGTTTGCAGTGATCACTTTGTGAAAGGTTTGTTTGATATACTTTTAAAGGTTATTATTTCCCATTTAAGTCATATCTTGATATTATTTGTATTTCTTAAACACATGATTGCTACGAGATTTTTGAAAAGCACCAACTAGGCGTGTCAAAATAAAATAAAGCAAATGTGAGCAAAACCTAAAAGAGTTACGCTTTTATCAAGGGCACCAATCATAAATGAAGCTTTCAGCACATACACAATGTTCACATCTATAGTTAGATTTTGGTAATGACGGGGAAACGCACGCTACTCGTAAACGGCGCATGCAACAGCAGCAAACATGGCATCTTAGACGCGAAGTTAAATCATGAAATGCATCCTTACCTGTGCAAAAACAATGCATATTTATCCGGGAGAGTCTTGATACCAGTTTTTTTGACCCAGCAACACGCAAAGAAGTTGTAAACTTCCATGCTTTTCCAAGTTATCTGTTTTGTCGTGCAGAATGGCATCTGGTAGGCCTTGGCCGAAATTTGGTAAGTCAATTAACCGGCGATTATTGAAAATTAATATCGGTAAGTTTTTCCAGCGTCGATAAATTGCCATGTGCATACTTCAAGTGCATTCACACTTTTTGTCGCTTTCTACCATAGTGGAATGAAAAGAAGGATGTGAATTATCTTGTCCTCGTGAAGTGTTTTTGACTCTTTGAGCAGCAACGCGGGGCCGCTGGTCCATTAACATCCCACAGTGCAACTAGTTAGCATGTAGCAGCTAACATGGACAGAATGATCATAAAACCGAATGCCATGGCACCAATGTTGGAATATTTCAGTTTAAGCATTTTGAACAAGATGAGCCTATCAACACCAAGAAGCCAGTTTGATGAATGTGCGTGACTACAACAACGCCCACTTGAAATACAGCCACTCGATAGTTCAAACTCACTTCGCGTTTGGCGAAGAAGCCAGGTGACAACAAAACAGTGCAAAATAGTGTAGACATACATCGCCTAAGACATGTTGTCATTTAATACGGTTATAAAACTAACATTTTTTAAAAGTGCTCTCATGTTTTCATGTCATGTTGGTGTTTCTGCTTATAAGGTCTCCGTGCGTGTGCATTGGCTAACATGCTTCTCTGCTCGTAAAACCATCAATGTCACGACGTAAAGACGGCATGCTGTTTATGTCAGTAAAAAAAAATGTACCGGTATTTTTCAGAGGAAAAATTGTTTTTTTAATTCATTAGTATCGGTATACCATACAGCTCTATAATAAACACAAACTGGAAAACATGCCCGATGTCAGACTTTTAAACATTATAACATTTCTTTTTACCCCAATAAGCCCCATAAGAGAAGATTTATTACTGCTCTAGCAGTGATTATTATCACCCATTTTAATTTCAAGGACCCCCAGTTTGACATGCATTAAGCTACAGTCCCCCATTTAATGGCATTTCTATCTTTGGTATAACCCATTTATAGTAACAGAGAGTGTGCAAATGTAACCAAATGGACCTTGTGGGTATACATTTCTTAATTAGTGATGTCTTAGGCCAGTGTTTTTCAACCTTTTTAGAGCCAAGGCACATTTTTTGCGTTGAAAAAATGCAGAGGCACACCACCAGCAGAAATCATTAAAAAACGAAACTCAGTTGACAGTAAAAAGTCGTTGTCGCAATTGTTCAATCAATATAGCTCTTGTCTCAAAGTAGGTGTACTGTCACGACCTGTCACATCGCACCGTGACTTATTTTGAGTTTTTTGCTGTTTTCCTGTGTGTAGTGTTTTAGTTCTTGTCTTGCGTTCCTATTTTAGTGTCTTTTTCTCTTTTTTTGTATTTTCCTGTAGCAGTTTCATGTCTTCCTTTGAGCGCTATTTCTTTAAGCATTAGATACCTTTTGACCTGAACGCTGCCTTCCGCTGTTTTCGACATCTACAAAGCAATTAGCTACCGGCTGCCACCTACTGATATGGAAGAGTATTACACGGTTACTCTGCCGTGCTCTAGACAGCCCCGACACTCAACAACAACACATCATTTGCAGACTATAATTACTGGTTTGAAAAAAATATTTTCAACCCAAATAGGTGAAATTAGATCATCTCCCACGGCACACCAGACTGTATCTCACGGCACACTAGTGTGCCGCGACACAGTGGTTGAAAAACACTGTCTTAGGCAATGTCCGCATGAACACAGACACTTAATAAATGCATACTTATCTCTGCGTTTAAGCCTCTTGTCCACACGCAGATGCACACTTTTGTCTTTAAAAATGCAGACTTTTACAAATGCTGGCCAAAGTGTAGAGATCCAAAACTCTGCTTAGAGTACCGTATGCGTGTACACTGCACAAACGGGAGACTTGTGATGACGTCACGGTTGTACGCTGTCATTTCCAAGCTCAACAACACTGCCTTGTTGCCTTTAAACACACTGTAAGAGGACTTACTGTATGTTTAAACGTAAACATGCTGCTATTTTCACTCAACATTAATAAAAAAAATACATAAAAATGGGCTTTGCGACACTCCCGCCGGCGCTAATGACAATCAGCTGTTTTGCATATGATCGCTGTGGAACCTCCACATGATGGGACAACTTTGACAAGCAAGACATTTTGCTCTGTGTCATAAGAAAGGTGCAACATGATCTTATGTTCTTAGTCCTTGTTTAACGACAAATCTTGACAAATCTTGAAGTTAGCCTACGTGTCTTGCTTCCATTTTTGTAGATGGAGCCAGGCGCGACCATGCTCGTGTGTAAAAAAGCGACAAAGCAATTAGAAAAAAACATGATGTAGCGTCCTCTTTGTAGTGTGTACTGATGTTAAAGACAATATACACTTCATTACACATGTACCATATCACTATATCGATGATTAAATGCTTTATAATTCCACGAGAGTTTTGCAGCGGTACGTTCACTTTATATAGGCACTTAACCATGCAAAAGGGTTTCCTTGGCTTGTTAGTGCGTGCTGATTTTAGAGATAAAATCACTGCACATAATACATCACCTTTTTGCTGAACACGTTATAATTCTATGAGTTTTGGGTTTCAGCTGCACAGTTGTGCATTCGCTCTTTAATAATGTTCCCAGGGCTCTGTGTACGTGCAGGCTGGTTTATAAAGATAATGTACATGTCATTGTGTACGTCTAGTATATCAAAATAAACATATTAGGAGGTGTAATGCCATCAAGTCAGATATTGCTGCTTTTTTCAGGCTTCTGATTGGACAAAATGTGCATGACAGCAGGTGTATGCATTTCTGTCTAGACATAGACAGTTTAGAAACTACACTTGTGTGATCGTTTTAACCCCAGATATGTGTTTTTTTTAGAAACACTGTGTTCGTGTGGACATGGCCTTAGAGTAGTCAACGATTTAATTCTGAGGAGTCTGATTCGACTATTAACCTTGCAGTCGAATTGGCGGACATTGAATCCCCAGACATTGAACGGACTAAGGGAGGCGAGTTGAGTATTCGAGGCTCTCTGCGTATAGCGGATGATTTAGGAAGCTGTTTGCTGACAGGGGCCATCTTTTTGGTGCCCCACCAGGGCCGAAGCCGACCCCGGTGTGGCCGATTCGAGGACTAAACTATTCAATCTCTGCTGTGTTTATATGTTTATCTGAGTGTTTTAGCCTTGTTGCGGTGGAAAAAGTAGCAAATCCCCATTAGCTGTGCTCTTGCTAGCATTCACCTGCAAGCTAGCATAAAAAAAAAACCTTTGTAAATTGTTGACTGATCGGCGACTATGGGCAAAATCTATCTCATCAGTTTTAACTATGACAATCTTTAGTCCAAGACATATCTAGTCCTATTTTAGACTGAATTGCTAGTCGATTTTGTACAACATTCTGGATCCTGTGCTCTAATATAGGGTACAAAGTGTTGTGTTTGTAAACCAACATTAGTTGTCTCTACAGAAACCAAATCCTGTAGCTGGAGTTTCAGTACACAGTGGAAAAAAATCTTCCACTCGAATTAAGTTTCAGTTTTGGTTTTCTGTCACCCTTTTTGTCAAGCAGTACTTGACCTAATGAGGAATCTGGTAAGTGGACCCCAGAGTCAAAAATGTACTGTATGTTGTTCTTAGATGATAATATTTTGAACTACCTCATAGTCAAAAAGCTAGTAGCGGGCTGCGAAAATTGAGGGGGGCATACTTTTCCCCATTTTTATTGTACTTAACAAAGAAGAAGGCCTCTCCCAGTTTTAGAGAGGGGAGACCCACCCAAGGCTGTTTGTGAGGTACCGGAGGATGGGATGTTTATTGGGGGTCCACAGGTCATTGAAACGGGGTGGGCTGCAGCCAGAGGGAGAATTCTTGTTGAATTAGCCACTCTGCACCCCCATCTCTCTCTCTCTCTCTCTCTCTCTCTCTCTCTCTCTCTCTCTCTCTCTCTCTCTCTCTCTCTCTCTCTCTCTCTCTCTCTCTCTCTGTCTTTCTCTCTCGCGCGCCACTCACACACACACACACACACACACACACACACACTTATTCTCTGGCATGACATTGTTAAGAGGCTAGAGACAGTGTGTGCAGTCCTCCCACACCTTGGGCCAAACGTACACAGCAGTATTGTTCTGCTATCTGGGGACAGACGGGTCGGGTGGGGCGCCAAAATTTGAGGGGTGGACATTGTAGACGCGTGGAGTTTGGAAGGCGGCGCCGCCGCTGCCCTAAGGGCCAGTAATAAGACTGGATTGGGATTTAGGTGGGGTACAGGGGGCTGGGGCGCGCCCTGTGGGGGCGACAGTGCCGCATTACACAAACTGTTAGGGGTGTGTCGTGTTTGTCACAGATCTACTGCCTCCCCCCGGGATAGGAAGGGGGGCTCTGTGGTTTGTTTAGGTTTGAGGTTTATTTGTGTTGCGGCCTATCTTGATGCCTCGGTCAGTGCCTCAGCACTCTTACACTTTGCGGCTATCTTGGTTGGTTTTAATCCACCTGCCATCCAGCACGTATTGGTGCGCCACCGGGGATCATAAAGTACATTTTTAACCGTTTAAGGCAGGGGTGTCAAACTCAAATACAGAGTGGGCCAAAATTTAAAACTGAACAAAGCTGCGGGCCAAGGTTTAACAAATTAACCTCTTAATAGGGACCCAATCAAGTTTTGCATTGAATATTGAACAAGAAAGGCTTATATAACTTTATAGTGACATGCAAAATCGAGTTTCAAATAATAACAACAATAACAATAATTAAAAAATATCAATGGCGTATCAAATAAAATTTAAATAAAAAATCGAATGCCTCTTTTCTATTTGCAGCCATCTGAGGTAAATATCAACATTAACTTTTTCCACAGGCTAACAATAAATTTGAAAATAAAATAACAATAATTAATTAATTAAACATTCAAGCCTCGAAGTAGCAAGAGAAAGTGCATGAATAAAACGTTAATTATTGCTCAGTTTGCTACACTGATTTGCTTTAACACTGAATATGGAACAAGCAACGCTTATATAACTTAATAGTGCAAAATCAACTTTCAAAAAACAAACGAAAAAACATCAATGGTATATTAAATAAAATGTAAAATAAAAAATTGAATGCCTCTTTTCTATTTACAGCCTTCTGAGGTAAATATCAACATTAACTTGGTGGGCGGGGTTGGGGGGCGCGATTTGGTGGTAGCGGGGGTGTATGTTGTAGCGTCCTGAAAGAGTTAGTGCTGCAAGGGGTTCTAGGTATTTGGTCTGTTGGGTTTATGTTGTGTTACGGTGCGGACGTTCTCCCGAAATGTGTTTGTCATTCTTGTTGGTTGTGGATTCACAGTGTGGCGCATATTTGTAACAGTGTTAAAGTTGTTTATACGGCCACCCTAAGTGTGACCTGTATGGCTGTTGATCAAGTATGCCTTGCATTCACTTATGTATGTGTAAAAGCCGCATATATTACGTGACTGGGCGGGCACGCTGTTTGTATGGAGGAAAAGCGGACGTGACGACAGGTTGTAGAGGACGTTGAAGGCAGTGCCTTTAAGGCACACCCCCAGTAATGTTGTCCGGGTGGAAATCGGGACAAATTCGGGAGAATGGTTGCCCCGGGAGATTTTCGGGAGGGGCACTCCCGGGAAAATCGGGAGTGTTGGCAGGTATGAGTATTAGCGGTGAATGCGGTGTTACAGCGGCATTGCCGCTGTATAATACCGGCCGGCCAGCTCTAATGTTAATTTGATATTGCCTCAAGGGCCAAATGAAATTACACGGCGGGCCAAATTTGGCCCGCGGGCCAGAGTTTGACACCCATGGTTTAAGGTGTCTTCCAGACATCATCTTGTCTGTTATTTGGGCTTGCACTCTCTGATTTAAACATAACCAGGTCAAGATTGAAAACTAAGGGGGGCAGGGGGTGGATGGTCTTGGCTCACATGTGGCACATCTGGAAAAAAGATGCTCAAGCCACCCCTCCTTACTACCTAGCTAAGTGCTCACTAAGAGATCCAAATTCAAGCTATCGGGCAGGTCTTACCCTCCTGGCCCACTGCCTTGCTATCTGTAATGACTAAAAGCTGCAGGGAGTGGAGGTGGTGGGGGTTGCATGTGGCCATCTCTCACTCTGCCCAATCATTAACAGGAGCTACAAATTCCCAGGTACAATGAAACCTCTGCGGTCGGCACATATCATTTCCTAACAATGAACTTGACTTAGGCCCTGTTTACACTAAGCCGGATAAGGTTATCCAGGGTAAATCACACCTAACCTTATCCGTGTCCACACACAACAATGCCACCGTTTAAGCCCCCCCTCCCCCCACGTCTGTCCACCGGCGCAACGCGACCTAGAACGCATGCGTGAAAAAAAAAATCCACCTGCGCGTCCATCTGCTCCAAGCTCTCCAGTAAATGATAATAAATGATAAATGGGTTATACTTGTATAGCGCTTTTCTACCTTCAAGGTACTCAAAGCGCTTTGACAGTATTTCCACATTCACCCATTCACACACACATTCACACACTGATGGAGGGAGCTGCCATGCAAGGCGCTACCAGCACCCATCAGGGGCAAGGGTGAAGTGTCTTGCCCAAGGACACAACGGACGTGACTAGGATGGTAGAAGGTGGGGATTGAACCCCAGTAACCAGCAACCCTCCGATTGCTGGCACAGCCACTCTACCAACTTCGCCACGCCGCCCCAGTAGATGACTTTACTTTACTGTGAAGTTATTTAAAAGAGCTATATTGTAAATAGTTTGCTGTGCATTTTACATTTGTTTGCTGTTTTGTGTGTGCAAGTTTTTAAATTAAAATGTATCTCCTTTGAACAATATCCAGTGTTGTGGTATTTCAATGAACTAGAATCCAGTGTGCTGTGGGGCCCTATCGTAGTGAATCACACCTGAGCAATCATACATGAATCAAATCTTTAATGGACATGAGAAAGTAGACAATGCGATAAAGAACATTTTACAACAATTACAACAATTAATCTAGACAGAGAATACCCAAAGTATTGTTGTTGTGGTTTGACTCCGTCATTGGGGTATTCTTTCGTGAGATATGACGTCAGGGTATAAATTGGGTCACCCAAAAGAAAAACAGGGACCGGATCTTCATCTTCCAGCAGTTGTTTGGGACACGAGGGGATGGTTCCATCTGTCAGCTGTGCGCTAATGGCGGAGTTAGCGAAGATGCGAGCATCATGTACACTGCCTGGCCATTTCACAGTCACAGCCATAAAGCAATCCACGGGAGGGAGGGACAAAGTTTTTCGCTAAGTAAAATCACAGCTGACACAGCAGACATTCGAAAGTTCTCTTGCAGTCTGAGATGTGTTGTATCCGAAATAGCTGCAATCGCCCGTTGCCTTCTCTTAAGGTATTCATGTGTGATTTCCAAAAGCGCCTGTACGTGTACAAGAAGGAGAAACACGGGCATGTCTGGATGATCCGCCTCCATCTTTGTTATGAAGCTGGCTGTGGCACGTTCTTTCTGATGTCTCTTCCTGTGTGGGGCGCGGCCTTTCTGGCGTCACTTCCTGTGTGGGCGTGGTCTTTCTGCTGCACTTCCTCTCCGAACTCAGTTTGTAAATGATCAATGAGTCCATACAAAGCTAAGTGCCGGAGTTTCAAGAAATACACGGCTGACGTACCCGTGTAAAAATTTGTCCGAGGAGGGGAACCTTAAGCGCTGGTTTAGTGTGGCTGAAACGGGGCTCAGGCTAAATAATTATTTGTTTAAGGGGTTAAACGACTTAGTGTAGACATGACATGAGAAAATGCAAAGGCGATTTGCAAACTCTTGTGTAACGAGTGACATCTTTTTGAAGTGTTGCCAAATAAAAAGCAAAGCACACCCTCAGAAGTATTTCTTTGTAGTAATTCCCACAAAAATTGCTGGCTTTTGTGAAAAACAGACAAAAAAGGTAACTTTTCGTGATCAAGGCAAGGACGTAAGCTAAAGCTGATTTGGGTTGTTTAGATAAAAATTAATCATCGTACTCATGAAGGGTTAAAAAAAAAAAGGTCTGTGCAAACAGTGTCTTTCGTAGGTCTTTCTTGCCATCTCCAGGTTAAAATTGTCTGTCAACTTCTCAGTTTAAGTCCACATACATTTTACTATCAAGGTGAGAGGCATGATTTATATTATGAAATTACCTTTCACAGCGCAGAGGCGAGAAAGCAACTCACATGCTGATGATGCAAGTACAGCCAGCATAGGAAGTTGCCTTTCTCTGATCAATATGCCGCTAAATGTAGGTTCTTAATGTTAGCTCTTATAATTACAGCACAAACAAACAATAACAGACCTTTCCGTTTATGTTATGTTCTGCGCATGTCAACGTAAAGTATTGCGATTTAAGGTCTGATGCATGAAAATGCACGTCATCAGATAATTTTTTTCAGCGTTCATGTACACAGTAACATTTTAATCAGAATGATGATCAGATTAAATACATTTTGTCCATGTGTATACGTGGCTATAGATGACATTGGCTCCAGACTTTTTTAAACTTTTATTTACAAGTTAAAATGCATTAAAAAAGACGTGTGTTCTTGTCTCTTAAAAGGATTGTGAATAATAGGCAAAATTACCCCCAAAAAGTGCAGTTCCCTTTTAAGAAACAACATACCCCAATCTAAACTTATATAAAGATATTGCTGTCTGAGCAACTAACCTGTTCAGTTGTGCACATTAAACCTACAAGCTGTGCTCTCTAAGAACAGAGTGATCGTTAAATACTCAAAAGAGGTGTTTTTACCGTACGTTCAATGATAGCTAAGTATTCCACAAATACATTTTATTTGTCACGCACTTTTCATTTAAATACATCTTAAAGTGCTGCAGCACAAACCAATATTTTAAACAAAAAAAAGCTTAGCCATTAAAACAGATAAAATACTAAGACTAAAACACTAAAGCATAAGAAACACATAACATGCAAAATAGTGTATTTTACAAAAATGTGCCCATTTATTTTAGTTATTTAAAAAAATATAACTGGTAAAAAGATTTCAGTGTGTGTTTATGCACATTAAGAGCACATTCAACAAAACTTGATAATAAGGATAACTGATCATTTTGGTCATGATAACCGTGATACAACATTTTCATATTATTACAGCCCTACTTCTGACTTAGTAGGATGTTTTCATATAGTCCATGCACTGTTAGCATGACAAATTTATAACACAATGGAACCTCGGAATACGAACGGCGTCATTGATTACGTAGAATAGATAAGGGTCGGTTCCTAGAACGGCGAATTGGGATTTCAATATGGAAAGGCAAACCAAATTGTCAGCGAGTGCTATCTTCACATTAGCTAACCTTTCGGTTCATGGCCCCGTCCAAAGAAGCTTTGATGTGTGTTGTTTCCCCTCTCGCTCATCCTCGTCCCGACTCGCCCTCGCCCAACCCGGGGCTCCTTTTTGTGCCGGGCAAAGTGCGGAAGATCTGCAGCGTAATATAAGCGAGCGATTTGAGAGGTCTTTTTCACAAAAGCTCCACAGTGAGTGAATGGACAATGAGCCTCGGGGAGAACGCTCACCATTGTGAAGGAGCTAAAAATGGGGTGACCCGTCTCCTTCTCCTCATCGCCTATCATGCTCGCGTTCCTTCATCCTACTGACCCCCCACCCCCTCCCCTCGCCGCCCCCTTTCAGCGTACTGCTCCACATTTTCTCCAGGCTCAAGGTCTCACTCGTTCACTCTTTGTGCCGCTACGAGCAGGCTCACCCCGCCCTACGCCAAACATCTCCCATCTTTTTATTGTAACTTTCACCCTATTATGACCTTTCTTTTCACTTTGCCATTATGTGTACTCTGTCATGAAGCCTGCAAAGCATGTTCCCTTTCGCCCTTTCTCTCTCTCCCTCTCAATCCCTCCAGCTGTGGACAAGGATGATAAGCCCCCCTATACTGTCCTGTGTGCCCAAGCCAGGCTGCTTTGGACAAGAGCTGCAGTGTGGATGTGTGGTGGGTGGTGGTGGGGGCTGGGTGGGGACCTCAGAGAAATGAATTTAATCTGAATTACTTGCTGAAACCCCAGCTGTGTATGTGTGTGTGGGCAGCTTGTGGGTGGGGACAAAAATGCAGGGCTGTAGCAACGTGAATTATTCTGGATTAGGACATCTGCTGTGCAATTTTTCAGATGTACGTGCATGTGTGCTCAAAAATGCACGGGATTGGTTTCTATGCATTTTCTTTTACCTTTTTGCATATATTAACCAAACCATTAGTGCGTGTGTGTGCATGCATACTCCCCCATCTTACTCTCTGTGCTCGGTACCAGGCAGGGGGAGGAGGAGTAGAACTGTTACTGCCAGCTCCCCTCCCATCATCTAGGCACGGACACTTGGACAGCCCTCCTCCAGGTCTAATTGGTCGAGTTCTCTTTGTTTCAGTGAACAGTACAAAGCAAAAAAAGACAGAGTGATCTACTATAATTGTAATGTCACTCAAAAGAGGCCAGGCCTTTACCAAGTCAACAAAAGCATACAAAATCGAGCATCGTTTTTGTTAGCAGGTTGCTTTCTCAGGCTCTGTTTACACTGGACACCAAATATTTTGCCCTCAAGTAGGGATGTAAATCGTTAAGATTTTATCAATACGATAGCCTTATCGATATTCCTTATCGACACCGGTATTTGTCGGTACTATGTAATTGGTGTAAATAAAGATGTGAAAATGTTTTATTATTTATAACCGTTTTTTATTAGCAGAAGAGGTTGTACACCTCCACAACACGATAAAACATCTCACAGCACGGAAGGCTTTTTATCAACACCTGCTTTTTAGGTCTTAAACAAGTCAACTATGTTTGTTAATGCAGTTGTTATGTTATGTCGTCATCTTGTAAAGAACACACAGACCTATCACTGTTTCTATTCATTACAATTACACTCAGCAGGAAATATAATTTATGTAATTATGTACAGAGCACAAACCTTTTAAATGATATATGAAATATACAACCAATTCACTTATGTGGGTGTGCATTTTTTAACAATATAAATAATTTTGTGTTTAATTGGCACACAGACGTATTTGAGTGACGGACCGGAAGTTGACAGCGACCAACCTATGTATGTGTCTGGTGTCAACAACAAAAAAAAAAGACTCAGTGATCAAGTGTAATGATTAATCGTCCAGTTGTAGAGTCAAGAAACAGAACTAACAGACACATTTAAGCAAGATGTCTATTAATGCCATGTCGCAAATGCGCCGTGATGGACTGACGTCGGACGGCGACTACGGTTCTGTCGGCGGATTTTAACTTGCGTCAAGGCAACTTTATGGATTATTGATTTACTTAATGTTTTCACTTATTTGTTTGGATTATTATTATTAGCCTGTGGATTGATGGATCGCTATGAGGACGGTTGATAAAGCGCGGTTGCGCCGGTCGAGAGTTTAGTGGCATTCACTTGAAACTATATAACTTTTATTATCGTGCGTAACTGTTAGGGACTTTTGAAGATGAATTGTGGTGTTACAAACTTTTGTGTGGTGTTACTTCTTATTTGTAATTATTACAAGTTGATTTTTTAAGTATATGCAGTGGCAGCTGGACCAAATGTGACAGCGTGTCATAATTACAACAGTCTGATGGATAAAAAAATAGCGATAGCAGTACCGTTAGTCCAGAATCTTCACGGTCCAGGAGGACCGACCCAATTAGGAACCGGTACTAAAAAATACCCGTATTCAGTATACATCCCGACCCTCAAGTGACCCAAATCGGATACTTTTTTGCCAGTCCAAATGCTCCAAAGTGCTTCAAATCTGATATTTTCACATCAGATTTTGGCCACGTCAGGAGGTAGTCCAGATTAGTTTGGAATCTGGCCTTTTAAAATGTGACTGTAATGACCTGGTCGAGGTACGTCATTCGTGTGCACAGGAAAATACGCAGCCCGCTAGCGGGAGTGGATACGCCATCACAACATCCAATTTCGGCAGCGCTGTTTCGGTGATCAAAGTCTTTTCCGGCGACCAAATTTTCAGGGCATCACTCATCAAGAGTGCGCAAAAAATAGGCTATATTTAATGTATGATGATATATACTGTATACAGTATACCTTGATTTCCAAGAACTGGCGACTGCTGAAGGACCGGAAATTATGTGTACGCTGTGGTGTATTTTCTTACACGTACATTGTGCAAGTTTTTTACGTATGTGAGTTGAAAAATAACGCTAACAAAGATCCATACTGATGTCCATGTGTCCTCTACTCAGAGGCAGGTAGTAATGCGGCACTTTTACATTTACTTAAGTAACTTTTTGGATAGATTGTACTTGTAAGAGTAGTTACAATGCAACATACTCTGTACTTTTACTTGAGTATTTTTAAAGAGGAAGAAACGCAACTTTTACTCCATTAAATTAAATGTCATTCCAATCGTGACTTGAGGGTTGCAGGTTCGCTCCCCGCCTCTTGCCATCCAAATCACTGCCGTTGTGTCCTTGGGCAGGAAACTTCACCCTTGCCCCCAGTTCCGCTCACACAGGTGAATAAATGATGGGTGGTGGTCGGAGGGGCCGTAGGCGCAAACTGGCAGCCACGCTTCTGTCGGTCTACGCCAGGGCAGCTGTGGCTACAAATGTAGCTTACCACCACCAGGTGTGAATGTGGAGTGAATGAATGATGGGTTCTCAATTCTCGTCTGATTTCTCAAATAGTTCGTTATTTTGTATTTTCACACCTAACTGTGAAGTCCAAGTGTCCAAATGCAGCTATTGGTCATACGCAGTGTGCCTCCCGTATTCTGGGAGGCGCTTATTTCCTTTTAGCGCGCTTAATTTATTTATTTTCTGGTTGACCTATATGACGTCACACTAGGCGTCTGTGGCTCCTAACAAGTTAAGAGCCTAGCTATGTTGTGATGTCCGCTGTAATATTGACACAGATTAGAAATATTACATCTCTAATGGCTCTGCTGATGTTAAATAGCAAACATAATCAAGAAATGATCCTGGATTGTGTTACAAACATGGCACTACTACCAAGAATGTATGGGAGCAGAGGCAGGTCCCAAGCCGAGAAAGACCGACGGCACCGAGTTTTTTCGAATACATTTTTGCACCGAGAATAATGAAAACAAAACATTTGAATGTCTCGGACTTCATTTATAAGGCAGCAAAGGCTCTGTGGGTAGACGGAGAGTTTAAAATCAAAGGAAAAGACCGTTGGTGCTCCGACTGGATATTGTTCTAGATTAATTTGGTTGTTTTTTTCTGGACTATCTTGCCAGTTGTGTGGAATACAGAGTTATTGTTAATCAGTTTGGAAATGCTCTGTGAAGAAGTTTGTGTACACTAAGGCTGCAGCTAACGATTATTTTTCTATCGATTAATCTACAGATTATTTTTTTCGATTAATCGGTTAATCTATAGATTATTTTTTTCGATTAATCAATAGATTATTTTTCCTTTTACCGATTATTTTTTTATTCAAAATGAAGATGAAAAAATAAATGTAGGCCAGTTTTTTCAAAAGGCATGGCTTTTATTTACAAAAAAAAAAGAAGTATGGCCACTCAGTCAACATTGACAACAACATGACTAAATATTCTGTCCGCGCATTTAAAACATTTAAACAACATTTAAAACTTTTAACATTTAACAAAATTAAAAGTAGCTTATTTGCTTTTTAATGTGCAAATATAAAAGTCAACATCCAGTGCAAATCTTAATATTCTGCAATAGTATAAGCAATTCAAAAGTAAAAGTATTGCTTATTTTGCTTTCAAATGTGCAAAAATAAAGATAAACATCCAATACAAAAAAGTGCCAATCTAAATATTCTGGAGCACTGTAAACATTAAGTATTGCTTTTAAAATGTGCAAAATAAACATCCAATCCAACACAGTACACAATAACCAATTCTACTCATTCCAGTGAGTGTCTAACAGTTGTAATGAAGAAAGGTTAGCATGTCTACATGCTCTGGTTCTTTTCATGTTTACAATATTCCCAGCAGCTGAAAATAGCCGCTCAGAAGGGGTCGATGTGGCTGGAACTGAGAGGTAATGGGTGGGTGGGACAATGCTGCGTGCTGAGACAGAGGCAGAAGGAGCAAAGCAGCTTGTTAACACTTTAGCTTAGAAACTCGTTCGGTACACCCCCGTACCGAACCGAAAGTCCCGTACCGAAACGGTTCAATACAAAACACGTACCGTTACACCCCTAGCAGATACAAATTACACATTCATGTTTTTGTGTAATGATGACAACGTATACTCGCGCGGACGATTGACTAGTTGATGGTTGATTGTTTTCTTTTCAAATGTTCGTTCATAGCCGTTGTGCTGCTATGATAGGCCATTTCCGCTCGACACAGTGTGCATACAACAACATTATTAGGCTGTTTATTGAAATACTCCCACACTTTTGGCGTGCTTTTTCCCCCTCGCTCGCATCGTCTGCTTTGATCGTCTGCTTTGCGCTTCTCCATGACGGTAGTGTGACGTAAGTATGCGATGCGTCGACGCACAAAAACGGCGTCGACGTATTTACGTAACCGACTACGTCGACGCGTCGTTTCAGCCTTAGTGTACACTTTATTAATCATCGTTGTAATGTATTATACGCGCTTCATTCTCTTTCATATTTCGTTCGGGAGTCCGCATTAAGCCAGCATTCAACATTTCCTTAGTTACCTTATTAATAAATAAATGTTTCTTTTTTTCTACCATTGATGCACTTGAAAATGTTCTGTTATTTTCATTTAAGAAGCAAATAAACAGTCTCCTCTTTATTACAATTGTAGATGTTTTTTTTAAATGGTATCTGTTTCCGGGTTATATCCTGCGCTTTGAGGCCGGGGCATCCGTGACACGAAGGTTCCCCTTGGCCGCAAACCCCTCTTTGAGAGATCTGGTTTCCAATCGCATAATCCAGGTGTGTTAGTCCGACCGTTCGCATTAAGGTGTTTCCGTGGGCTGAAGAAGGTTCATTTAAAGCCGAACTATTTGAGAAATCTGACTAATTTAGTGCATGGACACGTACTGAGTGATTACTTTCAAACTGGTAAAAATAATATCTATAACATGTACTGTCATCTTTGCCTGTAAAAATGTTCACATTTCAGCCAACAGAAATTCCGTTTGTAGTCCAAGAACCATTAAAAAATAGCTAGTAAATAAATCAGAGTGTACTTGAAGTTACTCAATACTTTAGTAGTTTTTTCAAAGCTAATATACTTACTTTTTTTCAAGTAATTATTTTGATGACTACTTTTATTATTCTAAAGTAACGGTACTTTTACTTGAGTACAATTTTTGGGGTAATCTACCTACCTCTGCCTCTACTTTACAGCCATAAAAAACATTAAAACCCTCCCAAATATATTACACTATTTATATCCATTGATAGTGTTACTTTTATTTGTTTTCACGTAAAAAAACCCCCTCATTTTTAAGGTGTGGCGGCTTTTATTTTGCATAGTAGTAGTCAGGCCTAAAATTTTAACTGTTTAAGGTCAAGGCAAGTGTTGCCTAAAGGAGGGCTCATATTTTAGGGCACCAAGGCAAGTTGGAAGGGCACCAAGGCAAACATTATATTCTTTCGAGGCAGGGGCTGTGTGTGTGTGTGTGTGTGTGTGTGTGTGTGTGTGTGTGTGTGTGTGTGTGTGTGTGTGTGTGTGTGTGTGTGTGTGTGTGTGTGTGTGTGTGTGTGTGTGTGTGTGTGTGTGTGTGTGTGTGTGTGTGTGTGTGTGTGTGTGTGTGTGTGTGTGTGTGTGTGTGTGTGTGTGTGTGTGTGTGTGTGCGCTCGCGTGCGTGTGCGTGCGTGCGTGCGCGCGTGGCAATATAAAACACAAAGCAGTTTGGCTAATGAAGATGAAGTCTAATAAACAAGTTTTGTTCTTCTCCAACAACGCCTCCTATCAGTACAACAGTTTGGCCAACAAAAATAAAGAGGAGTGACACCTCTCACATCGAATACACAATCTTCACAACCTACGTTCAATTCGATGAGATGACAAATCATTTTAGCTAGTATTGTTATTTGAACACTGATACAGTTTGCAGTTGAATAAAGGACGAGTGAACATCCCAGTAAACAAACTAAAGACTCTATAAACAAGTTGTGACAGCGTTCACGACACATCACCTGCTGCATGTTTCCCCACGTCAATAACTCTCAGTCACAGCAGCTGATGGATGCTGTATTGACAAAATAAAAGCAACACCAAATACTTTTCTCCTTCGCTGTATACTTTTAGTGTGGGGACAAGTGTGTCTGTCTCCTATATTGTCCACACCTGTCTCTATCTAAACACAGCTGTGCGCCCTTAAACGCACAGCGGGAAGCGAGGGGAAAATGACGTTAAAACCGGGCGCTTGGCTCCGTTTACTCCGAGGGGAATTCTCCATAGCAAAGTCTGTGTCGTTAGTCCGCCATGATTATCAAGCCAAACACCACTAGTGCGCCTGCGCCTGACTTTGTGTTGCCTCAAATGCATTAATAAATGACAGTTTTTCGGTACTTAAAAAATTAGACGGTGTTACTAACCGTCTGGAATTGTTTCATGAATAATCATTATACCATGAATTGATTAACGTGGATCCCAACTTAAACAAGTTGAAAAACTTATTCGGGTGTTACCATTTAGTTGTCAATTGTACGAAATATGTACTGTACTGTGCAATCTACTAATAAAAGTCTCAATCAATCAATCAATCAATCAATCAAACGTTTACTGTTACATCCTTCGTCCATTAACAAGTAAAAAGTCAAGGGCAGTCACGTCACGTTCTTGCCGCAGACGTCGGTGAATTTTTTAGGACATGAAGGCAAATGACGAGGGCGGTCGCGGCTTTTGCCGCAGTTGCCGTGGTTAAATTTGAGCCCTGAGTAGTTGTAGCGACTTCCTTGTTGATTTACGAAATCCGGTCAACTTCCTTTTTCACTTTATCGAACTGTGCATCCAAGTGACGTCGAGTTCTTAAGTTTTTGGGGGGCATGTGCACATTTATACTGGAGCCTGATAAAGGTCTTATTTCACTTGTAATCTAAACAGTCATCTGAAAAAAATCTGATTTGGTCCACTTTGGCTTGCAGTATAAAAATAGTATTAGTGGTACTTTTATGATTCAGGGTTTTGGACAGTTTCATTCATGCCACAGTAACAGGACATCCCATGGTTTTCACCTTTTATTTTCCCCCTATGGGTTGTTGCTAAAAATGCTTTGGTAGATATGCTAGCATACATGCAATAAAATATCCTCAAAGTTTCTCAATTATTTAAGCTTCACTTTTTTTAAATTGTGTGTATTATTCACCATTTTTATGTAAGACAAGAACACATGTTGTTCCTTTTTTTAATGCATTTTCATTCATAAAATACAAGCACAAGGTGGCTAACAATGCAGCTAATGTGAGTACACTATTCCGCCCATAAAGCCCTCTAAAAAAAAACCCCCGCCAAAAATACTGTATTTACATCTTGTGACCTGAATATTAACCAAGTATTAGCCATATTGTTATTATAACGCTAACTTAGACAAACTATTTTTAGTGGTGCTGTGATCACAGAGCGCTAACTAGCATGTGCAGTTACAGTATTGACATATTGAGCTGCTGCTGCTGCATTGCCTCTGGTTGGTGAAAGTTAATTCTAGATTATAAAGTATGCCTCTCACCTAGATAGTGGAAGGTTGTGGCCATTAACTGAGAAGTTGGTCAACTTTGACTTCCAACTTATACCCGGAGATGGCGAGGAAGACACGAAAAGACGCTCACTGGCTGCACTTTTCTTTCTTTTTTTTAAACTTGCGTGAGGATTATGAATAATTCTTCATCTAAGGGGGAAGATATAAACATCCCACTGAGCGCAGACATTGTACAGTAAGTGTTCGTATTATTTTGTTCATGGTTTGTAAAGTATTAGTCTTCAGCCCAGTCTGTTTAGCACACAGCTTCTATAACTTGTAGCTCATCCTCTGTATATACAGGCTAAAACATATATAAGGTTTTGGATCATCATTTGTTCAAAAGTAGTGTTTGTTGTCTCTCAGGAAGTGTGCCATGAGTAGTAGTAATGTTGTTTTTGAAGGGAAAAGCGAACGGTGTGATGCGTCTGTGAAATTAATATGCCTCCTTGTACTTAAAATGAGGAAAATACATGAATATCACATATTATTATCAATGTGCCTGTTATGACATTACATACATACTCAAAGTATGTATGTTGAACGTTGATGGATGCTTTTGGATGTTTTTTATTTGCGGAATAGAGCGAATCCCAAAAGCTCCATTGTTAGTTCCATTGTTAGCTGACATTTGCTAGCGTTTACAAGTTAGAATGCAGAAAAAAACATGTGTTCTTGTAAGGATTGTAAATGGGACACAAAAATAAAATAAAAAAAAAAGCAATTCCTCTTTAAGTCTGGCCAATGTTTTGCTTGATGTTGGCCATGTTTTTAAATATTGCTATAATTTTACACATGTGCTAGATGTGTCTCGGTGATTCAGCTAAATCCCCTTAAATACCAATTTATTAATTTTTTTAAATCGAGCACATTGAGCTGTGTGATACATTTAAGGATTTATGGACGTCAAACTTTGGGGACTAATAACGTCACCACCATGTGGTGTTTTTCAGAAATATACTTATAGAAAGGTGATACCGGTTTATTAAAACTCGGAGAAACAGACTCAAGAACAGCTTTTTCCCCAAGGCTGTGGCCTCCATAACGCCATTGCCACCACCCGTTCTTCCTCCTACCAAATCCCTTGTCTCACACACGCATACCTCACTTAGGTATACAAACAAATACCGGACATACAGAACACATAGACAGACACAATATGAACAATTATTTTAGTCTATCTTGCAGTTTTTAGTTTTTTAAGCAGTGTATGTTTTTCTTTTTCTTTTTTTATATTTCTATTGTCTATTTTATCTTCAGCTGCTGTTCACAGTCACCCATCAAAATGTTGTTGTATTATTTTACAATGACAAAATAAAGTATCCTATTCTATCCTAGGGAGGCATTTTTGACAAATATTTATCTTGTGTGCAAGATAAACACATGTTCAGGAGTAGAACATGACTGATGTCTTTTAGACTTTGCTAATAAGTCTAATACATTTTTTCCCCAAAAAAGTCTCAATAAAGTCAAACCCAAACAACACAACATTGCAAATGCTTGTCCGTCACAATATATAAGTCCTGTGATGTGAATAGCCCCTTGGTGATGTTCCACTCCGGTCCCGCAGGTGGCTGTCTTGTGCACAGCATACAAATAACCTTGCCGACTCTTTGAACCGAGTCTCCTTTGTTACGATACAAACAGTAGTGTATTTTATAAAGCCATTCCACAAAACCATTGCCTTAAGATAGCATTCTCAAGTTTTCTGCCTGTAAGAAATAATTGACCAAAAGAAAGGGCAATGCGTAATCCGGCTGGTGGTAAAAAGTTTCAACTGAAAACACTAGAAAGAAGCAAGTAGGAGTTTGAATTGGATAAATTCCCCAATTTGAGTGCAATGCAGCTGAAATGGGATTTGCTTGAAAAAATATTTTAATTTAAAGTGGAATTTTAACAATTTTTGAAAGAAAACATGCCATCTGTGGTTAGGAAGGAAATAATCTTTTTTGATTGAAAACAAATCTGGGTAATTACCACTCGCTTGCATTTTTCTGTTGTGGTTGTGTTTTGGTTGCTCAGTCTAAATCTGTTCGATTCCCCCCCAACCCCTGCCCTCTTAGGCAAATTTGATTTGACCATAGTTGATTAGTCGCTTTTATACTTCTATTCGGCATTGCGGTATATTTGATTGTCTCCCTTTTTTGTTGTCATCTTTCCTCATGTATGCCTTTTATCAAACCCGTAACAACTATCTATCAAAACAAATGTTAAAGTAATACACTCTTTAATCTTTGATAACATTTTGTACTTCGAGTCAGGAGAGCAGCTCTTCCAAAGAATCTCTACTGAACTTTGGCCATGCTTGGAACTGTAACACGGTAATGAATTCCAGGCTGCACAGCCCATCCCTCCATTGTACCTCACTTGTATCCCCGCTCCCCTTTTAAAGCCTGTTGAACTGGTTTCGCCCCTCTGGCGGGCGTGTCAGGAACCCTCGGGGTGTTTGACGATTCGCAAAGAGTGTTTTGTAAAGATGAGGCTCCTGTATGGAACATTTGTATAAACACACAATAGAGCTTTATTATGCACACGGCAGTGGAGTCCTCGCAATGTCCAACAGCAAATGTGTTCTCTGTGTCTTAAAGAAGGAGACGGGGAGGCCCGCCGACAACGCCAGCCCGTCCACCAACTCCTCCGACGAAGACTTCCGCAACAAGCCCCATGAGAACTCGTACTGCTACCAGCTGCTCCAGGAGTTGGACAAGCAGCGCAAGAGTGGCATCCTTTGCGATGTCAACATCGTCGTCTCGGGCCAAGTCTTCCGCGCGCACAAAAACATCCTGGTGGCGGGCAGCCGCTACTTCAAAACCCTCTACTGTCTGACCCAGACCGAGCCCCAGGACCAGGCCACTGTTACGCACCTGGACGTGGCTGCCATCCAGGGTTTCTCGGTCATTCTGGACTTCCTCTACTCGGGGAACCTGCTGCTCACGAGCCAAAACGCCATCGAGGTCATGTCGGTGGCGAGTTACCTCCAGATGACCGAGGTGGTGCATTCGTGCCGGGCATTTATCAAGGATGCCCTCAACATCAGCATCAAGCAGGAGGCCCCCGACTCGGTTGTAGTGGACTACAACAAGAGGCGGACGGTGGCCAAAGACGGGCATCGTGGTCCGGACCGGAAGCCGACCAACTTCTGGGCGACGAGCATCCTGTCCAAGCTGTCAATCAAAGCCAGCAACAACCAAGGAAAAGAGGCCGTGACAGAGGACGAGGAAGATTGCGGCAGAGTAAAGGAGGAGTCCAGCGACATCGAGGTGACGACGGTCGGGGGTGAGGGCTGTGCCCTGGGGCCCCCTGGGGCCTCGCGGAGCTGGAGCCAACACAACGACAACTCCTCTGATTCAGCAGAGACCAATGAGCCACGCTCGGCAGGTGCCCAAGTGTTCGTCTGGAACGAGCCAGCCACGGACGGTGGCACAGGTGCAGAGATAAAACGCGAGGCGCCAGACGCTGCTGCCGGGAGCGGACGCCGGAAAAAGCAGACCACCACGCGGAGGTTCGTCTACAACTTCCCGCCAGAGCCTGAGGAGGGCTTCGACGAGGGGATGTTCATCCAGCCGTCAGCTTCTTACCCCAGAGAGGACTTCTCTTCACTCTCAGAAAACGCCGGTATGACGCACACCTGTACACATTACAGAGCTTTTCCACAGTCAAACACAATGATGGTCGCAACCTCCCCTTTATCTGTTTTTTACACATAAACTACTGTCACTCAACGTAATAGATGCAGTATATACACTGCATACATTAGTGTAACTTAAGGTGTGGGACAGGAGGACACCAATGTTAGGAACACTAGCATAGCTATGTTAGCTACAGTAACGTTACATTCACATTTTAACAGCAACTTTATACTGCTTTAGCCTATTTGCCTTTTTTAAATCTAGGAGCGTGTCAGATTTATTTAGATTTTTGTCTTTTTTTGGGTAACAGTCAGATGTATTAAGTACAACTTAAAAAAAAAGGTTATTAAGGACTGTTTGAAAGTGAAATGTATCAGTTGAAAATACTTTATTCCAGGATGAGCCGGAATAATTATACTAGTTTGAATACAATCTTTGGCCATAAATCAAATTATTGATACCAGAAAATGTGCGTTATAAAAAAAGAGTTAGTGCGCTTGTGTTGTTTTAAGGCCTAGTCCGATTGCCGCAGTTGCACTTCCCAGCAGGGATGTGTGTGCTTATTGAGCTCTCAACCTGCCCGTCGTCCGCTGATGATCTCCACTAATCACTCCAGAGCCAGGGCGGCTTACCCGCGTTAACGCCCGCCTGGATCGCTTTGTCCCCTCAGAAGTGTGTCCAGCCTCTATCAGTCACTGCCTTGGTCGCTGTAAAAGAATAAAGATCTCACAAGGCCTATACACTGAATGCTAATCCATCTTTATGTTGTTTAACTGATTTTTATTTTGTTCTTTCTAGATTCCCTTGAATAACCTTTTAATCTAGCACAGCTTCATCCCTTTCGTATGCCGTAATCTCTCCTTCGGCCATTAGAGTGTGGTTCTCTACATTGATATTATGGAATGGATGGGTGTGTGGGGGGCTGTTGGATGTGCTGCAGAGAAAGAGAGAGAGAAGCCCTCCCTAATGCAGGATAATGAAGAAAGCAGGGGAAACATTTCTCTCCCTCAGGCCTCCCCTAAATGCGCTCCAATGCTCTTAGTGCCTGCAGCTCCTCCTCCAGCTCCTCTAATGCGCTCCACAAGTGATGCTAGGGGGAGTGCTAATGGCCCCTCCATGGCTAGTGTGAGACCAGTGCAGTCTTAATGCATCTTTTTGCAGCTTTCAGATAAGTGAAATTTCCGCAAAAAGGCGGAAATCTGCGTTTTTAAACGTTAATTTTTGCTGCAACATGTGTTTAAAAAAAAATTTAAAAAAAAATCAATAAAAATACGATCCATACAAAATGTGTTGAATGCTCACCTCAGCCGTGGGTACTCGCTGTTCCTCTTGCCTAAACGCCACACTGAGTTGCAGGACAGGGAGACTATTAGGAGCAACGAAACAAGCTTACTTGTTGTCGACTCCGTTCGCTCTCCAGGCCACAATGTCGACGGCTGTCTACTTTGCTGCTAATCATATTTGGATGATTACAGTCCGAACACTGTTAGTGCTGAACCAGTTGTAGTTCTACTGTATCTATTACTAGCCAGCGAGAAGGTATATTTTTGACGTGACGATCTGTAAATATAGGTCACAACACGGAAAGTTTACTACCTAATGGGGCGTGGCTGCAGGATAGAGTTGCCAAATGGGAAAACATTTCTGAGTTATTTGCATGCATTGTATATAATTTTACATTACATTTTCAGTAGTACATGGACACATTTAATCGGATTAAAAGCCTAACTGGAATAAAAATGATTCATGTAAACACGTCATTCGGAATATTCTGACCTGATCTCACACGTTCGGATCAAAATTTAATTCCGATCGCGACAGGTAGTTTATGCTGAAAGTCATTTGGATTGTAGTGCATGAAAACACATATTCCGAAATTTGGGTTAGAATTATCGTTACTGCGCATGTCTTTGATGTCAGCTATACTTTGGTGGTGGAGGGGCACTAAATGTAAGTCTCGGAATGAAGCGATTGTCTTGCTGCTGTCTACTAACATTCAACATGTACAGAAGTAGCGTTATATACTGTTGAGTTTGTTGTTTTAAAATGAGACTAGCAAAAACACAATTATGTTCTTGAGTGTCATGTTTCAATGTAACAATAAAAGAAGGGATCCAGTTGTCGTCTTAACGAGCTGTTTTATTCATGACATTACAGCTACTCCAAGTGCTGACTGCTAGCCTCAAACACATACACAAAATGTCATAACATGAAGACGCGCCGCAACCCCTGCACATAATATCAACATAAAAAGCACAGAACAGCTCCCTTTCAAAAAGAGAGGTACAACAAAAGTTGTAAATAGAAGGAAAAAATGATAAATAAATACAGTGATAACGATGGACAAGCAGAAATGCACAAGGCAGTGTCTGTTTACAGTGGAAGTCACTGCTTAGTCAGAACCTGCAGTGAGCAAACTCGTCCATAAGATGGCGCCATAGCACAAATAACACCTTTCCGTTTATGTTCGGTTCTGCGCATGTCAAACTAAAGTTTTTCTATTTAAGGTATGATGCATGAAAATGTACGTTGTAATCAGATCTTTTTTTTCAGGGTCCATGTACACAGTAACATTCTAATCCGAATAATGATCAGATTAAATAGATGTCGTCCATGTACATGTGGCTAGTGATAATATTGTTAGTAAATGATCTACTAAAATAACCAAAACCTTCTTTGGTACATTACATGGGACATGTAAGTGTCAAAAAGACAGCCAAAAGAGGTTGGTAGATGAGAATAAATGTAAAGGTAAAATAAACTGTAAAAATGCACACTTTCAAGTTTACATAGCAGCACTTAACGCTGATAGAAATTTACCTTTTTTCTCAATTTTTCTCTTTTTTTTCCCCTCAAATGGTGCTCACAGCCCTGAGCTTTGCCCAAATACGTTTTTACTCCTCTATGCTATATTAAAGGTTTTATTTTGTTGCATTTTTTACCATTTTTGAATAAGTATCAGAGGTCCCACAATAGTGCAGTGGATGTGTTTTGTTTTAAATCCAACCATGATGCTTTAAAAGTGCTTTTAGTAAGTTAGCTCTACTGGGAACATCATTTTTATGTGTCTGTGGCTTTAATGCCAATGAACTGTTTGTCCACGGCAGTGTGTGTGGCTCCAAGTGCTATTTTGCACACTTCCACATTTTACATATACAGTAGATCCCTTGCGAATGGCCAAAAAATTCAAATAATGGACACACCTGTTGTTTTAAAGAAAAAACAAAAAAACACCTACAATTCCTATCTTACTCTAACCCATGGGTTTTTTGTCTCCAAGGGCCAAAGTGAATATGTGCCAAGAGGCCGTGAGGCAAAACAGTAATTTCAAGCACACAGCAGCACCATAAGTGAGGATTTTTTTAATCGCATGCCCACCATATATACGGTAGTGGAGATCATCATGTTTGATAGAAAGCAAATAGTTGGCCTTCTGGACTTGTAATTAATAATTGTGTGAGCTTGAATGAGGTCAGTATGTACATATATTACGTTTGGTAAGACATCATTTTGGCTATATATAAATATCTAACCCATATAATATGCCTCTCACAATGAATAACTACATTTTAAATGAAGTTGTACACATTAAGAAAGAACTGCATCCATACAAAACATGCAGTTACACATCACATCTTTTCAAAGCATCTTCCTGCTGAGAAATCTTGAGTCTATTGATGTGACAAAGAGCCCTCTGCTGGATACAGAGCTGCAGCACTCCCCCCCCCCCCCCCCCCTGAAGATAGTGTAATCAAACCACATTTTAGTTAAGCTATAAAGCAGAGAAATTTGTGAATATGTGAGGTTGCAAATGCCGAACCCTTACTGTATAATAGCTCTACACTTATCCAACATTTCTATGTGTGCTACATGCTTTCATAACATCACATTTTAACAGCAACATCATGCTAGCTGGGCCTGACGTCACACTTGCTACGTGCTGCTGGGAGCCTTTCTCTCCTTAAAAGCCGAAAGCAGAAATATTAAAGTATGTCCACAGTACGGACATGCTGCCTTTGCTCCAGACAACCATGTTATATATATATATATATATATATATATATATATATATATATATATATATATATATATATATATATATATATATATATATATATATATATATATATATATATATATATATATATATCAGTGACGTGCGGTGAGGTGCGGTGAGGTTCATGACTGGTGAGGCACTGACTTCATCACAGTCAGATTTACAAACATATGAACCCTAAAGAGTATCTTATTCACCATTTGACTGGCAGCAGTTAACGGGTTATGTTTAAAAGCTCATACCAGCATTCTTCCCTGCTTGGCACTCAGCATCAAGGGTTGGAATTGGGGGTTAAATCACCAAAAATGATTCCCGGGCGCGGCGTCGCTACTGTCCACTGCTCCCCTCACATCCCAGGGGGTGAGCAAGGGGATGGGTCAAATGCAGAGGACAAATTTCACCACACCTAGTGTGTGTGTGGCCGGCTTTGTCGCGTGAAGAAGCCTACAACTTTGGTTGTGTTTTCCGCTCCATTTGCTGAATGGCGATTAACAATATATATATATCGATATTTTTTCCGTAAAGTAAAAACAAAACAGTCCTAGTTACTTGAGATACTAAAATAATGACTTACAAATTCAAATTAATGACTTACTGTAAGTAAGCGTTTGCAATAAGCGTTTGAAACAAAGAGTTAAAAGTGGGGCCACATGCTGACATATGCTCAACTCATCATGCTTAATTCATTACAGCATTTGGGAAGCCTGTAGTTGATTTTTATTATGTAAATGTTATATTTTTATCAACATGTGATAGCAGGGACCCTGCCATTCAAAACTAGGCTGCTACATTACTAATGATTAATGTTACTATAGCTGAAAAAATAGTACAATAGCAATAGGAGAGACAATTCATCCCTGAACACCATGGAGTTAATGTAGGCTTTATGATGCAATTACATTATTATATCAACTATCAGAGACAGCTTCAGGAAACTCTTCATTTAACATACCAGAGGCCTGGGAGTTTGAGGGTTCTGGGTAGTATCTTGACTGTTCCTAGGATTGCGCTCTTCTGGACTGAGGCTGCACATGCAGTTTGGGGGTTACTGCTCCGAGCGCCCCCACTACCACGGGGACAACGGTAGCCTTGACCTTCCACATCTGTTCCAGCTGCTCTTTCAACCCTTGGTACTTCTCAAGTTTCTCGTGTTCCTTCTTTTTGATGTTGGCGTCAGCTGGGAATGCCACATCTATCACCACCACCCTTTTCTGCTCTTTGTCCACCATCACTATGTCTGGTTGGTTAGCCAGAAACTGTTGGTCAGTCTGGAAGCTGAAGTCCCACAGAACCTTGGTCCTGTTGTTCTCAGCCACACACACACACACACGCACACACACACACACACACACACACACACACACACACACACACACACACATATATATATATATATATATATATATATATATATATATATATATATATATATATATATATATATATATTAGGGCTGCAACAACTAATCGATTATAAAAATAGTTGGCGATTAATTTAGTCATCGATTCGTTGGATCTATGCTATGCGCATGCGCAGAGGCAATATTTTTTGTATTTTGTATTTTATTTTATTTTTTACATTTTTATTTTTTTTGATAAACTGCAACATGTACAAACAGCTGAGAAACAATAATCAAAATAAGTATGGTGCCAGTATGCTGGGTTTTTTCAATAAAATACTGGAAAGGATAGAAATGTAGCTTGTCTCTTTTATCCAATTATTAAGGCAAGGCAAGGCAACTTTATTTGTATAGCGCTTTTCATACACAAGGCAGACTCAAAGTGCTTCACAGACAACAAAGTGAAATGAAAGACAATAAAAGCATAATAAAAATGCAGACAATAAAAATAAAAACAGTGCGGACGTTAAAAGATTAAAATATTTAGCTGAAAGCTAAGGTGAACATAACATTTTTCAGTCTAGTTTTAAAAGTAGTCAGAGTTGGGGAAAGTCTGACATCTTCAGGAAGTTTATTCCAGCTATTTGTTGCATAGTGACTGAATGATGCTCTCCCTTGATTTGAGTTTACTCTGGGCACCGCTAACAGATTGGTCTCAGAAGATCTTAGTGATCCACCTACCTAGGTTCCATTCTAGAGGCTAACCTTTCCTGTGATAAAATGGCAACCAAGGTAATCAAAAAGGTTAACCAACGAACGAGATTTCTCTACAGAATTTCCTCTCTGGTCAACAAAAGCACCTTGAGGATTCTAGCGGGAACTCTCGTTCAACCCTTTTTCGATTACGCATGCACCTCCTGGTACCCTAGCACCTCTAAAACCCTCAAATCTAAACTCCAAACATCTCAGAACAAGCTAGTCAGGTTACTTCTAGACCTCCACCCCAGATCCCACCTCACTCCTACCCACTTCTCTAAAGTGGGCTGGCTCAAGGTGGAGGACAGAGTTAAACAACTTGCACTGAGCCTAGTCTATAAAATCCGCTACACCTCCCTGATACCGAAGTACATGTCAAACTACTTCCTTAACGTAAATGACCGCCATAACCACAACACCAGGGGGTGCTCCACTAACCACGTTAAACCCAGATTCCGAACTAACAAAGGTCTTAACTCATTCTCTTTCTATGCCACATCAATGTGGAATGCGCTCCCAACAGGTATAAAAGAAAGGGCATCTCTATCCTCCTTCAAAACCGCAATAAAAGTTCACCTCCAGGCAGCTACAACCCTAAACTAACACCCTCCCCGGATTGCTAATAATCAAATGTAAACAATCAAATGCAGATACTTTTTCTTTTTCTTATGCCTTCTGATCTCTCTCTCTCTCTCTATGTCCACTACTTGATGTCCATACCCCCCCACCCCCCCTCCCTCCACACCCCTGAATGTAAATAATGTAAATAATTCAATGTGATTATCTTGTGTGATAACTGTATTATGATGATAGTATATATGATAGTATATATCTGTATCATGAATCAATTTAAGTGGACCCCGACTTAAACAAGTTGAAAAACTTATTCGGGTGTTACCATTTAGTGGTCAATTGTACGGAGTATGTACTTCACTGTGCAACCTACTAATAAAAGTCTCAATCAATCAATCAATCAATCTAGAGGGTTTATATAGTGGGAGCATATCAGTGATATACTTCGGCCCTAGACCATGTAGTGATTTATATGTGAGCAGGAGGATTTTGAAATCAATTCTCTGATGTACAGGGAGCCAATGTAAGGATTTAAGAATTGGTGTAATGTGCTCACATTTTTTGGTCTTTGTTAGAACTCTAGCAGCAGCGTTCTGAACAAGCTGTAGCTCCCTGACAGTTTTTTTGGGAAGACCTGCAAGGAGACCATTACAATAGTCTAGCCTACTGGTAATAAAGGCATGTACAAGTTTTTCTAAGTCTTGAGCTGACATGAGCCCTCTAAGTCTTGTTACATTTTTGAGGTGATAGTAGGCCGATTTTGTTACTGATTTGATGTGACTGTCGAAATGTAAATCAGAATCTAAAATAACCCCAAGATTTCTGGCTTTATTTGAGGTTTTCAGGGACAGTGATTGAAGGTGTTGGATGACTTTAAACCTTTCTTTTTAGCACCAAAACCAATTATCTCAGTTTTATCTTCATTTAGTTGTAGGAAATGTTGGCACATCCAGTGTTTGACTTGCTCAATGCACTGGCATATATGTGTGTATACATATAAATAATGTAAATAATTCAATGTGATTATCTTGTGTGATGACTGTATTATGATGATAGTATATATCAGGGGTGGGCAATTAATTTTCACCGGGGGCCGCATAAGCAACCCGAGCACTGCTGGAGGGCCACACGACAATATTTCAATTAAATTTTGCTCAATATTATTTTTGATATACCGTAAGATAAATAATAATGATGATAATAATAATAATAATTAATAATAATAATTTAATTTAACCTAACTTAACTTTATACAAAAGCAGATTGCTTTTGATGGTCACTTTATCCTGCATTATCCAACATTTTTCCCCATCAGATTTGGACAACCATCTGTTGTTAAAAATAGTTTTTAATCATATTTATTTTATATTGTTTTTTATATTGGTTTTATATGTAATTGTTTTTTCTTTTTATTCAGTCATTGGTGGAGCTAAGGATAATATTTGAATATTGTTTGTAATATTGTTGTGCAGCACTTTGGAAACATTTTGTTGTTTAAATGTGCTATATAAATAAAGTGGATTGGATTGTCACATCTGCCAGCTTGTCCCAACACCCATTTACCTCTGTGAACAAGTCATTACCTGTGGTTGTCTCTTTAATTGACTGCATCAGAGCTCTCATCCAAAGTTAGCGAAAAACAGCCCATGTCTCCGGGCATTATCAGCGCAACAAAGTCCAATAAGCACTCCTTAATAAACTCTCCGTCAGAAAACGCCTTACTTTTTCTGGCGCTTTTGTGAGAAATGACGAAACTTGTCCTGACGGCTGCATCTCTGGGGGTGTGAAATATGGCACAAAGTCCTTGTTGGGTTTGCAGTTTTACCATCAACGCATCAGCCTCCCTTGCGCGCGCTTCATCAGGCACATTCCGGTATTTTCCCTCGTGTTTCTTCGTGTAGTGGCGATTAAAATGATATTTAAACACAGCAACCTGTGTACCACACATTAAGCACACGGCTTTACCATTAATTTATGTAAAGAAATACTTGGCAGTCCATCTCTTGTTGGAAACACGCCATTCCTCATCAACTTTTCTTTTTTTAGCGTCTCATCACTTGTCTCTATGCATCTTCACTCACAGGTTCCCCCCGGACATACGGCATAAATAACACATTTCAAAATAAAAGCAGCACAGTTGTATTGCGCGCACGACATAGATGTTTTTTAAACTTTATTTTGTAATTTGTAATTGCGCCGTTCAATTCACTCACAATCGCACACGCGCATACGTCCACACGGAAGTAATACAAATAACGCTTTTCAAACCAAAAGCAGCACCGTTGTATTGCACACTCGACATAGATACTTTTTTAAATTTATTTTGTAATTTATGATTGGCCTCACGCGGGCCGGACAGGGATGCGCAAAGGGCCGGATGCGGCCCGCGGGCCGTACAATGCCCAGGTCTGGTATATATGATAGTATATATCTGTATCATGAATCAATTTAAGTGGACCCCGACTTAAACAAGTTGAAAAACTTATTCGGGTGTTACCATTTAGTGGTCAATTGTACGGAATATGTACTTCACTGTGCAACCTACTAATAAAAGTCTCAATCAATCAATCAATCAATCTAGAGGGTTTATATAGTGGGAGCATATCAGTGATATACTTCGGCCCTAGACCATGTAGTGATTTATATGTGAGCAGGAGGATTTTGAAATCAATTCTCTGATGTACAGGGAGCCAATGTAAGGATTTAAGAATTGGTGTAATGTGCTCACATTTTTTGGTCTTTGTTAGAACTCTAGCAGCAGCGTTCTGAACAAGCTGTAGCTGCCTGACAGTTTTTTTGGGGAAGACCTGCAAGGAGACCATTACAATAGTCTAGCCTACTGGTAATAAAGGCATGTACAAGTTTTTCTAAGTCTTGAGCTGACATGAGCCCTCTAAGTCTTGTTACATTTTTGAGGTGATAGTAGGCCGATTTTGTTACTGATTTGATGTGACTGTCGAAATGTAAATCAGAATCTAAAATAACCCCAAGATTTCTGGCTTTATTTGAGGTTTTCAGGGACAGTGATTGAAGGTGTTGGATGACTTTAAACCTTTCTTTCTTTTTTGTAGGAAATGTTGGCACATCCAGTGTTTGACTTGCTCAATGCACTGGCATATATGTGTGTATACATTCGATTAATCGAAGTAATAATTGACAGATTAATCGATTATCAAATTAATCGTTAGTTGCAGCCCTAATACTGTAGTCATCTGCTGGTGTTAATGTGTATGTTAGTGTGTTATGATGTACATTTTTCTGTGAACACACCGTGTCGGTGGAGAATAAGGAAGTGTTGTGTGTCTAAAAGCTGGAATATATTCTCGCGTTGCATAGCTTGCGTTCCCCCGATGGCGTCTTGTTTGATTTATAGTTCTTCTGTGGGGGGTGGTGCCAGACTTGTAATTCTCTTTCAAAATACTAAGGGGCAGTGTGTCCAGAAGGAGCAACTGGAGATGTTGACTAGATACTGTTTCCTTCTTGTGAAGAGTGAAGACAGACGACAACCACAACATTGACATCTTTTTCTACACTGGAACTATTCATTAACAATCATCAGTTTACTTTTAATGGATGTTATACTTATAAACCAGAGGAAAATATCTTCGTGAAGATGGTCTGTGCAACTTCTCAATGAGTCGCGGCAGAGGCCGCTATTATTATTTGCAATGCTATTCAGCCACTGGAGACAAGGGACAAAAGAGAGCTATCATGTAATCATAAATAAACAAAACTGTTCAAAAACTATAGTAAGTTAAAGGCCTACTGAAAAGAAATGTTCTTATTTAAACGGGGATAGCAGATCCATTCTATGTGTCATACTTGATCATTTTGCGATATTGCCATATTTTTGCTGAAAGGATTTAGTAGAGAACATCGACGATAAAGTTCACAACTTTTTGTCGCTGATAAAAAAAGCCTTGCCTGTACCGGAATTAGCGTGACGTCGCAGGTTGAAGAGCTCCTCACATTTCCCCATTGTTTACACCAGCAGCGAGAGCGATTCGGACAGAGAAAGCGACGATTACCCCATTAATTTGAGCGAGGATGAAAGATTTGTGGATGAGGAACGTGAGAGTGAAGGACTAGAGTGCAGTGCAGGACGTATCTTTTTTCGCTCTGACCGTAACTTAGGTACAAGGGCTCATTGGATTCCACACTTTCTCCTTTTTCTATTGTGGATCACGGATTTGTATTTTAAACCACCTCGGATACTATATCCTCTTGAAAATGAGAGTCGAGAACACGAAATGGACATTCACAGTGACTTTTATCTCCACGACAATACATCGGCGAAGCACTTTAGCTACGGAGCTAACGTGATAGCATCATGCTTAAATGCAGATAGAACCAAAAGAAATAATCCCCTGACTGGAAGGATAGACAGAAGATATACAATACTACCAAACTCTGGACCTGTAACCACACGGTTAATGCTGTACCGCCTGGGGAAACCTAGCAATGCTGTTGCTAACGACGCCATTGAAGCTAACTTAGCTACGGGACCTCGACAGAGCTATGCTAAAACATTAGCTCTCCACCTACGCCAGCCCTCATCTGCTCATCAACACCCGTGCTCACCTGCGTTCCAGCGATCGACGGCGCGAAGAAGGACTTCACCAGATCATCGATGCGGTCTGCGGCTAGCGGCGGATAGCGCGTCTGCTATCCAACTCAAAGTCCTCCTGGTTGTGTTGCTGCAGCCAGCCGCTAATAAACCGATCCCACCTACAGCTTTCTTCTTTGCAGTCTCCATTGTTCATTAAACAAATTGCAAAAGATTCACCAACACAGATATCCAGAATACTGTGGAATTTTGCGATGAAAACAGAGCTGTTTGTATTGGGATACAATGGTGTACCAATACTTCCGCTTCAACCATTGACGTCACGCGCAAATGTCATCATACCTAGACGTTTTCAGCCGGAAGTTTCCCGGGAAATTTAAAATTGCACTTTATAAGTTAACCCGGCCGTTTTGGCATGTGTTGCAATGTTAAGATTTCATCATTGATTTATAAACTATCAGACTGCGTGTTCGGTAGTAGTGGGTTTCAGTAGGCCTTTAACGACATGCTGGTGTTATTGTGTATGGTCATGTTCAGAGTTCACAAATGTTTGTAAATATACCCTGCCTGAAAGATTGACGGAGAATGATGTATTGTGTGTGAGAGAAAAAGACGTTTGTGCACGAGAAAGAATATGTGTTGGAATTGACCCTTTTAGCGCAAGAATGGTAATAAAAGCACTTTGTGACTTCTTCTGGATGCATCAATAACCCAATAAGCTGAAAAAAACACATTCAGTAATTATTTTTAGAGTGCACTGAGATATTAAGTACACTATCAGTTTTCATGCAAATGTTTAATCACTGTTTTATTTCATACAGTAATTTGTGCATTTCAAGCACTGTTTGCTCGCCTGTGTTCAGTGAACCTCCTCGGCAAAAACTGACCAATCGCAGCTCTGCGTTCTGCGTCGCCGGTGACGCGAACCTAGGATTTTTAACAGGTGCACGTAAGCCTTGCGGGAGGCTACGCAGGGGGAGGGGGAAAGACGTGTCGCCTACGCAAGTTACGTGACGCGAGAGATACTCCAGGCTTAAAGGAGAACTGCACTTTTTGGGGAATTTTGCCTATCGTTCACAATCATTATGAAAGACATGACGACCAATTACCTACTCAGTGGCCTTGTGTTTAGAGTGTCCGCCCTGAGATCGGTAGGTTGTGAGTTCAAACCCCGACCGAGTCAGACCAAAGACTATAAAAATGGGACCCATTACCTCCCTGCTTAACACTCAGCATCAAGGGTTGGAATTGGGGGTTAAATCACCAAAAATTATTCCCGGGCGCGGCCACCGCTGCTGCCTCGCCTCCCAGGGGGTGTACAAGTGGATGGGTCAAATGCGGAGGACAAATTTCACCACACCTAGTGTGTGTGTGTGACAATCATTGGTACTTTGACTTTAACTTAATTGATTTTTTTAATGCATTCTAAATACTAAAACGTAAATAAAAGTTTGCTTACAGCAGAGCCAATGGAAGCTCCACTATTCCGCCCATAAAATCTAATAAATAACCATTCAAAAAGCGCCACCAATACTCCACTTACATTTCGTATCTTGAATATTGACAAAGTGTTAGTGATATTGTTATTATAAGCGCTAAAGCAGACAATGTTTACATCATCGAGTGGTCTGCTTGTTCCTCGTTTCCCTGCTCCCTGTAAGTTTATTGTAGATCATAAATCATGCCTCTCCCCTGAAAAGTAGATGGTTTAGGATGTAATCCGGCAAATTAGTACACTTCCACAGCCATTTAGGACCTGAAATTAGCAAGAACAACATGAAAAACAAGAGCTCATGCTTAGCAATTAGCTATGCTTTTTTTGTATCTTTGTATGTTGTGTAGTGTAGCATGTTTAGCTAGTCCTTGTTCTCTATTCCTACAGTGATTATTATATTAGTAAAAACATAATTTATTTTCCATGAGGTTTACTGATTTAAAAGCTGCACTTTGGAGGAACATTAGCCGCTAGCGAGGAAAGTTGCAATGCGTTGAGGACGCCTTTGTTCACTTGTCGCTGTCAAATTTGCGACAAACTGCTAGAATGTGTCAATAACATGCATTATCACAATATGACTACAGTATTAAAAGCTGCATCGTCGGCCAAATTAATATCATTTACATCGTATATTGTCTATATCGCACAACCCTATTAAGAATTGTAAGCGAACCCAACTTGTGAGTTTCTAATGATTCTTATTTCTTTTTTTTCCACCCAATGTTTGAGTCGGACAACGTCTCCCTGCAGTCTGGCTCGCCAATACCTGATTAGCCTCGCGCCATGCACAGTGCTGGTTTTTGTTGTGACTCGCTCTGACAATGTCTGTCACATGGCTTCTGCAACATTGCCTTGCAAAGCAAAAAAAAAAAAAAGGCAAGGAGGCGCACTATTGATTTTGTATCCCTACCAGTATGCATTTGACTCCTCATATTTCCTCCCGTTTGACTTCAACCTACATTGTAAGTGTACACAACGAATTACTGCACAGATAAATGCACCAACATGTCAAAATCGGATTGGTATAGCTTCTCTGTGTTTATTTTTTTGCTCATAATGTGAGAAATGTATTGTACAGCTTAAAAAAAAACGTGAACTTTGCTTCTTCTGGTTATGCCTAATAAGTTTTTTTTTTTTTACCTATCAACAGATAACAGATGTGTTGTTTTGCTCTTTCATTTACATACAGTAGTAGCAGCATTTTAGAGCCCGCAAAAGCAAGCAAGTGTTGAATGTTAGCATGCGCAGTATGTCACTACCAAAACAAAAATGGCCAAGCACAATGAGTACAGTTGATGCATGTATTTGCATCCACTGTAAAAAAAAAACCAACAAAAAAAAACCATCAAATATTTTGGATACTTTAAACCTGATAATAACTCTTATGGACAATCATTTTTTCCACCTCTTTGTCCACAGACGCTAGCGAGCATGAAGGCAGCTGGTGTTGAAGGTAGACAGTTGAAAGTGAAGGCTGGTTTCTAGTCTCCCTCCTTCTAACCTTCTTAGCCTTTGACTACAATCTGGCAGATTTACTTTTTATATCTTCATTAATTTGCATTGTCCCATGTAACAAAGATATACAAACCCACACCGTTGGCCACTAAAGCCTGCAGGATTGTCAAAAAGGGTGTGTCGGGCACCTGCGGGGGCCACTCAAATGCGGCAGTTTTCCAAATATTGACCTAGGGAGCGTGTTGGCCTTGTCCTTAACGGGATCTAAGGGCTGACTGTGGAGAAACTGGACACATACACACACACACACACACATACAGGTGCTCACCCACAAAGCTGAGCCCCACCCCCACTACCGCCCTCAACTGGCCCCCACCCATTTCGATGCTGCTTTACATACAATGGAGGTGTTTGTCTTTGTGTAAGTCAAGCTGGCATTGTTAATGCGAGGACTAGTTGGTTGTGTACACAGTGTGTTGTAATACAGCCTATCCTCCCCCACCACTGCCTCATCCCTAGTTGACATCAAACAAACCTGAGAACCACCTCTCTCACCTTCTCTTTCTCCCTCTGCCTTCTGTCCTATAACCCCCCCAACTACCCCTCCTTTCCCAGAGCTGGCCAATCAGATCCAGTATAGCATCATCCAGCAAGGGGAATCCTGGGAGAATGGTAAGACGTCGCTTCGAGAACACAACTTCCTCATGCTTTAGCGTTAAGTGGACAATCTTGAGCTGTCAAATAAAAGACTAGGACTTAAAAAGGAGGAGGGGATTATTTTTTTAGTTGAAGCTGCAGATTTTAAATGTAGTCTCTCAAAGGAACATGCACACGAATAAGAATCGTGTGTACATAGTATTTAGAAACCTGTTCATGTCCGTCTGTGCCTCAAAGCGCACACACAGGTAACCTCATCAACACTTCCCTCCCTAATCATCCACCACACCCCTGGTGCCCTTAGCAACCTGCCATGACGACGGCGACGCTCAAACAAAAGCCTGTGACTCTTCACTCCCATTTTGAAGCCCTTTCAAAATCAATAGACGTCCAATCTACCCTCAAAACCATCTGTTCAAAATAGCTCGTTAGCGTCAAGGAGGACAGAAGGAGGCAGGCAGGATATGGTGTCAGTCTTTTTATTTTGTTTTGATTGGATTGTGCTGGCCAGTTGACACACAGCAGAGCACCCCCTCACTGCGGCCTTGAGTCAGAACCCCTCCCTCGCTTGTTGCCGTGGCGACGCCCTCAAAGAGTCGGCGAGTGGATGAAAGCGAAAGTTGCCTAGCGACAACTTTGCATGGCCCACCATCCTTCATGTTAACAAGCTATTATTGACGCACAGACACAATGTTAAAGATCCAGATTCTTCTATCTTTTCTTGCTGACCATGTTTTGTGTTATCTCCGACGCAGGCGAGTCGCCGCTCCTCGCCATCAACAAGCTCAAGTGCCCCCACTGTAACTACATCGCCAAGCACAGGCGCACGCTCAAGAGGCACCTGGTCATCCACTCGGGCGTGCGCTCCTTCAGCTGTGACATCTGCGGAAAGCTGTTCACTCGCCGCGAGCACGTCAAGAGACATTCCCTGGTGAGTGCAAACACAAACACTTTCAGCTTCATGACACCGACTTCATAGGATTCGTTCGCACAATATTGCAAATAATGTGTTAATACAGGAAATAAGCTACTGATATATGAATGTATACAGATATTTTCAAAGACTAAAAAGTAGAAAATGTCACTGCAAATAGTCTTTCAGTGAGGGTCAAACAAATGTCCAGAACTCCATCCATCCATTTTCTACCGCTTGTCCCTTTCGGAGTCGCGGGGGGTACTGGAGCCTATCTCAGCTGCATTCGGGCGATAGGCGGGGTACACTCTGGACAAGTCGCCACTTCATCGCAAGACCAACACAGACATTCACACTCACATTCGCACACTAGGGCCAATTTAGTGTTGCTAATCAACCTATCCCCAGGTGCATGTTTTTGGAGGTGGGAGGAAGCCGGAGTATCCGGAGGGAACCCACACAGTCACGGGAAGAACATGCAAACTCCACACAGAAAGATTCCGAGCCCGGTATTGAACTCAGGACCTTTGTATTGTGAGGCACATGCACTAACCCCTGTACCACAGTGCTGCCCTGTCCAGAACTCTGTGTGTGTTAGTTTGTGTAGGAAAGCATAATATTTTTTTCAAGATGGGTCTTTTTGTATGGCATAACTGAATATGCGTTACATGACCCGATATACAGTTGTATACTGGTGTACAGTAGTGGTATAACAGAATTGTAGATACCACGGTATTGCAGTTTCAAAATCATCGCAATAATGCTGTGACGTCTTGACGATATGAAACCAAAACTTAGTGAGTGTAGTTTTTTTCTGGCACTTCTGCATTGGCCGGTCTAAAATTAAACTACATCTCCAAATATCCTCTGCGCAGCGCGGGACGGGAAGGTTGGGGCGTGGAACGCAGTAAAGGGAAGAAAAGGAGGAAGTGTGCGGGAGAAGTGTGATCAGACTAGATAATTGTTTTTATGGACATTTCCTGAACATTTAATCAGAGTCCATCCATAACACTTTGAGTTATGTTGCTAACAAGCAGACAAACAAACTCTGGCGAAAACATAACCTCTTTGGCAGAAGGTCTACTTATTAAAGCGCTACCTTCGTTCCGAGCCTTTTCAAAGCCACACAGAGCGGGTCACGGTGCACCGCCGAGAAGGGAAAGCGTCTGGTCAGAGCGCGGACTCGGCACACTGCGGGAAATATGAGAAGCTACTTGATAAACCATCACCCGTAAAATATATTTGAAGCCAGCGAAGCTAAACATACATTTTTTAGGTATTTACATTATTAAAGGTTAAATTGTCAGATATTTGCTTGAAAGAGTGGATGTTTCCGGACAATTCTTGGCACCAAAAAATACATGTTTGTTGTAATGAATATTATTAGAACATGTAAATGGATGGATGGTTGGATGGATTTGAGAATTATGTTTGTGTTGAATTACAGTAAGTGTGTTTATCTTAAACATTGCTGCCACTTCATTTTACACACTATTTCATTTCTACTAAGTCTTTTTTTGACAATTCCAGAATAATATATCGTAGCCTTAATACCATGATAATATAGTACTGTGAGATTTTGATATCTTTACATCCCTAGTGTAAACTAATGCTGGCTGTCATTATAGCCAGGGTGTTTATTTACTTAAACTTCAAAGAGGACGAGGCGGTAATTGGAATCCGCCAATGATTGTAACAAGGCTGATATTTGAATACACATTAGAAAATGGATGGATGGATGGACTATATATATTATTGCAAATAAGTTTAAAAACTGTTTTGGTTTGATAATAATTTGGAGTGCATTAGACAGAGGGAAAACATAGCTCTTTTTTGACTGCAAGGTTTCCTTTTTACCAAGTATGATGCAGCAACAGAACCAATGTTGTAATAGCGGAAAGGACCAAATTGCTCAGTTAGCATTAGTTCCGCTAAGAAGTTAACAAGACGAGTGTAACACATGTATTGTAAGTTTAACACCGACATCTGAGTAGCAACTTTTTGAGGACCAAGCAGAGATACATTTTTACAGTGATTGCTGCCTAAATAGTACACCAGAGGCTATAAAAAAAATGCACTTGTCCGTTGCCACCATGATGTCAGCTCTTCTACCATACGCCTTCACGTAACTGCAAACTAGCTGGACAACTTAGCATTTAGCTGCTTAAGGAGGAGGATTGTTCCCTTGGTGGATAACTAAAATAAAATGGAGTCAAAAGAAGGTTCAGCGAAACGCATCTCACCGTGTACATTCCCATCCCACCATCCTATTCCTACCACCCCACCTCTCAACTCAGGTGCACAAGAAGGACAAAAAGTACAAGTGCATGGTGTGCAAGAAGATCTTCATGCTGGCCGCCAGTGTGGGTATCCGCCACGGCTCGCGGCGCTACGGCGTGTGCGTGGACTGCGCCGACTCACACCAGGCCACCCAGGAGGGTCTGGAG
The DNA here is from genome assembly GCF_033978785.1 of Entelurus aequoreus. Classification (NCBI taxonomy): domain Eukaryota; kingdom Metazoa; phylum Chordata; class Actinopteri; order Syngnathiformes; family Syngnathidae; genus Entelurus; species Entelurus aequoreus. The sequence goes on along the minus strand of NC_084738.1, from coordinate 44,804,876 downwards.
GCCATGGAGTTCCCCCGCGACGACGACTTCGAGGGTGAGGAGGGCGAGGACCTGGAGGGGGAGGAGCCTGCTGACAACGACCAATCAAATTGGGCAGAGGGCAACGCTGTTGCTGCCCTGCAGGAGGACAAAGAGTTTTAAATGAATCGGTGTTTAATATATGTGTGCTACAAAAGACGACAAGCTGGTAAACAATCAACTCCAAAGTGCTATCAAACCTTGAGGTTGCTTAATTGTGCGAGTTTGACAACGATTTGAAAAAGCTTTGGTAGCGTGGTAACCCCGCCATGTACAGATTTTATTATTAATATTA
>NC_084738.1:44784563-44799563 GCF_033978785.1 Entelurus aequoreus | reverse complement strand
ATGGTGTCGGTAATGTAGTAGGGGTGACTACAAATATTTAACAACAATATGAATACCATTCCCTCATGTGCAGGACCCTGCCCCTTGCCAAATTGGGTCCCCCACCCATTATTGTTTTTTAATTAATACATTTGTTCACCATTTTTTATTGGTGTAAAATATTTTTTATCTATTGTGATGTACTGAAATGGATTCATCTGAAATAAATTGTTAAAAAAAATAAAAAAATTTGAGTGCAAAATCCAACACAATTAAAACATTAAGTTGCATGTTTTTCTGGCAAATGTCCGGCTGCAGGATTTACAAACTCAATACTAACACTGTTTCCAATGGGGGAAAGTGTGAATATTTGGGGAAATTTGCCATTATAAATTGAACAAAAATATAAATGCTACACTTTTGTTTTTTTGACAATTTTTCATGAGTTGATCTCAAAGATCTAAAACTTTTACTATGTACATAAAATATCTATTCCTTTCCAATGTAGTTAGAAAATCTGTCTAAAGCTGTGTTAGTGAGCATTTCTTCTTTGCCAAGATAATCCATCTCACCTCACAGGTGTGGCATATCAAAATGCTGAATAAACAGCATGATTATTGCACAAGTGTGCCTCAGGCTGCCCACAATAAAAGGCCACTCTGAAATGTGCCACAGATGCTGCAAGTTTTGGGGGAGCGTGCAGTTGGCATGCTGACTGCAGGAATGTCCACCAGAGCTGTTGCCTGTGAATTGAATGTTCATTTCTCTACCATAAGCCGTCTCCAAAGGCGTTTCAGTGCATTTGGCAGTACATCCAACCGGCCTCACAACCGCAGATCACGTTTTTCCACACTAGCCCAGGACCTCCACATCCAGCAGGTGCACCTCCATGATCGTCTGAGACCAACCACCCAGACAGCTGCTGCAACAATTGGTTTGCATAACCAAATAATTGCTGCAGAAACTGTGAAAAACCCTTTCAGGGAAGCTCATCTGCATGCTCGTTGTCCCCATCGGGGTCTTGACCTGACTGCAGTTCTTTGTCGTAACCGACTTGAGTGGGCAAATGCTCACATGCGATGGTGTCTGGGACGTTGGAGAGGTGTTCTCCAATCCCGGTTTTCATTGTTCAGGGCAGATGACAGAGTGTGTGGCAGAGCTGTTTGCTGACGTCAATGTTGTGAATCGAGTGGCCCATGGTGGGGGTGGGGTTATAGTATGGGCAGGCGTATGTTATGGACTACGAACACAAGTGCATTTTATTGATGGCATTTTGAATGCACAGAGATACCATGAGGAGATCCTGAGTCCCATTATTGTGCAATTCACCCAAGACCATCACCTCATGTTGTAGCATTACAATGCACAGCCCCACATTGCAAGGATCTATACACGATTCCTAGAAGCTGAAAACATCCCAGTTCTTGCATGGCCAGCATTCTCACCGGACATGTCACCCATTGATCATGTTTGGGCTGCTGTGGATCGGCGTATACGACAGCGTGTTTCCAGTTCCTGCCAATATCCAGCAACTTCGCACAGCCATTGAAGAGGAGTGTGCCAACATTCCACAAGCCACAATCAACAACTTAATCAACTCTATGCACATTTCAGAGTGGCCTTTTATTGTGGGCAGCCGAAGGCACACCTGTGCAATAATCATGCTGTTTAATCAGCATCTTGATATGCCACACCTGTGAGGTGGAATGGGTTATCTTGCTCACTAAAACAGATTTAGACAGATTAGTGAACAATATTTGAGAGGAATAGGTATTTTTTGTATATAGTAAAAGTTTTATATCTTTGAGTTCAACTCATGAAAAATGGGAGCCAAAACAAAAGTGTTGCGTTTATGGTTTTGTTCAGTATATATTTATCAATGACAGAGCAGGAGGGGGCGAGGATTGCTATGAAGAGCCTTGTCATTTATTATTTATTCATGCAAAACAAACCTTCAGCGACCGTTCTCATGTGATTGGCTGTCATTGTCCAAAATTGTAAATACCAATTATAAGCATATTGATTTTTTTCCTTTTGATGTATTTTAAAGAGTGACTTGAAATAGAATTATCCTTTTTTTATTGCATTATTTTGTACATTTTAACCACATGTTTCTAAGCAAAAAGAAAGTGGCTGAATTGCCAGAAAACGTCATGTTTGTGTGTCCAAAACAAAGGAAAGTAAAAAAAAAAAACCACACTCACACACACACAGTCAGTGGTCCGTAACGCTGTGTTTGTGTAGTTGACATAGGTGTTCTATTTGTGTTTTGTGTGTGTGTGTGTGTGTGTACGTTGATGCATGCATGCTGCTGCTGTCCTGCAGCCCCTGGCGTTGACATAGTAAACTGATCCTAAAGGGTCCGAGAGGGGAAATATCACGCGCATGCACGCACGCACGCACACACACTCCAGAGGGAGAGGAGAGCAGCGTAGGAGCGCCACTCACACGGAGATTGGGTTACTGTTGAATTAGATCAGAGCTGTGGGAACCAGCACCTTCCCTTCAACACAAACACACACACACACACTCACACACACACGTGTTGTCACTTCTGGACACGGCGGCCTCCGTGGGACACACACGCTCATATGATGTATACACATTCTCCCACACACACACAGTGACAGCAACTTATAAACAAACACTGCAGTGGACATATGCAGGGCAACCACACACACAAACACGCACGCACACACACACGTACACATACCAAACATGGAGAGCGGCAGATTTGATTCTGGCACAAACGCAGACAACGTTTTGTTATCTTTATGTTAATCACTTCTCTAGTGTGTTTGTGTGTCTGTGCCAGGTCCACTTAGCCAAACAATGTGTGTGCGTGTGTTTACTTCCTACTAGGACACCCCCCCAAATCAATCCATCCATCCATCCATTTTCTACCGGTTGTCCCTGGTCGCGGGGGGTTGCTGGAGCCTATTTCAGCTACAATCGGGCGGAAGGTGGGGTACACCCTGGACAAGTCGCCACCTCATCGCAGGGCCAACACAGATAGACAGACAACATTCACACTCACATTCACACACTAGGACCAATTTAGTGTTGCCAATCAACCTATCCCCAGGTGCATGTCTTTAGAGGTGGGAGGAAGCCGGAGTACCCAGAAGGAACCCACGCAGTCACGGGGAGAACATGCAAACTCCACACAGAAAGATCCCGAGCGCAGGATCGAACCCAGGACCTTCGTATTGTGAGGCAGATGCACTAACCCCTGTTCCACCGTGCTGCCCACCCCCCCAAATCACAATGAATGTTAATTTAAGTGGTATTACGGTACTTGGTTTTAAATGACGTCACGTCCCGCTCATTAAATATGCGTGGTGGTCGAGCCAGCGTCAGTTCTCAATAGGCAATAGGCGGCATTTAGCCTTTCTGGAAGAAAAATGCCCCATGCTTGCGTTGTTTTCGGCTGTATGAACTGTTCAAATCGTGAGAAGGATGAACGTTTCTTTAGAGTTCCTCGAGAGGTAATCAAGAAGGGCGAAAGAGTGCAAGATTTTACAAAACGCCGGCGAAAAATGTAGCTCGCTCTCCAGTCCAAGGGAGCAGAATCAAAGAATGCACAAATTTCCAGCGATCACTTCATTAGAGGTCTGCTTGATATACTTTTAACATTTAGTGTTTCCCATTGAAGTATTATTTTGATATTATTTGTATTTCTTAAACATGTTTGCTCCCAGTATTTCAAAAAGCACCAACTCGGCGAGTCTAAATAAAAGAAGACAAAAGTGTGTAAAACCTAAAAAAAGTTTACCTTTTACTAAAGGCAGCAATCATAAATGAAGCTTTCAGCACATACAAAATGTTGACATCTATAATTGTATTTTGATAAAGACGTGAAAAACATGCATACTTGTAAACAGCGCACGCAACAGCAACATCAAACATGGCTGTAGACGCGAAGTTGAATCATGAAATCCAACCTTACCTGCGAGCAAAAACAATGCATATTTATCCGGGAGAGTCTTGTTACCAATTTCCTTGACTCAGCCACATGCAAAGAAGTTGTAGACCTTCATGCTTTTCCAAGTTTTCATCTGTTTTGTCGTGTAGAATGATGTCTGGAGCACAAGATAGTTTGACATGTCTGGGAACGCCACCGACGTATTATCCTTGATATCACTCAACAAATCTTTGTTTGATAAAGTATAGGATATCTTCCATTGCATAGTTTTGATTATTTTTTCGTATCTGCTTTTTGCAGAATGATCTAGGCCCCTTGTGTACTTAGATAGTTTCTGCACAACAGCAATCTTGGCTTTGTTGACCACCACTAGTTTTCACTTCCGGGATGAAGTCATGTCACGGAATACAAGCAATGGATTTATTTATTTTAACGCGTTACTACTTGAACATACTCAACAGAAATATGCATCACATGGGTAGACAAAAGGAGCAGGAAGAAGCCGAGCTCATTTCAAGTCCTACAGGCAGCAGCCATCTTGCTTTTTTAAATTTAAATTTTTAAACACCAAGAATTGCGTCTACTACCTCCTCCCAATTGTTTTCTTGTTAGCATTACGTCTCACCGTTTGATATTGCTCACAACAAAGTCTCACCAATTTTTTAATTTATTTATTGATGTATTTATTTGACAGTGACAGTACAATGAAACATTGCTACCCATAGGTAACCGACGTCCAAGTACATAAGACTTCTAGCCACAGGCTAATTTGCAACCCTTGTCCCTGGTTAGGCTTTTAAAGAAAAGTTGAGAAAAGTGTAAAACACATACAAAAGGATTAAGTACAACAATAAAAACACATGGAAAATAATTAGCCCCATGTGTCCATACTACATCCAGTTCTAGTGCTCACACTTCTGATTTTCCTTAAGCCACTTTTTCAGTTTTGTGTAGGAAAGTTTAATGTTTGACTGTGACTTTAACTCCAGTGGCAAAGAGTTCCACAGCTGTGAGGCCTTCACTGAGAAAGCAGACTGACCCAGAATATGGAGATGTGTTATCGATGAGGCAGGAGTTAAAAAGCGAAGTTAATCACTTTTGATTGATTGATTGATTGTTTTTCAGTTGTTTACAGTATGTGAGAGCATTTCAGTAGTGTGTATAAGAGCGTTTCAGTAGTGTGTATAAGAGTGTTTCAGTAGTGTGTGCGAGAGAAAAACATGTCAGTTGTTTATGTGAGAGCATTTCAGTAGTGTATGTAAGAGGTCATTCTGAATAATGTCCCTAACGGCCCCTCATAGTATAGCGCCAAAAGTAGCCACCCTGTTATTGCTAGCAGTGTTCACCCTTAACCCGAAAACGGAATTGAATATCTTTATCGATCGCCACAACATAATAACAGAAATATGTAAATATAAGACATAAATAACACTTAATTTAAACCAAAAATATGTACAATATGCTTTTAAAAAAATCAGCACTTTAGTAAAGCTGCAATATTTAAAGCGTGATGTGGCGAGTGATGACTGACTTTATTTTTTTAAAATTTTTTTAGATCGTTTTGGGACCTGACGTTGTTGGACACTTTGTACCGCTATGTTCCAAAATGGTCCCTAAAAGTCGCACAGATCTGACGCAGTTCAAATGGAAGACACACATTTGTTCAATTTTTATCTGACTTTTCCGGCCATTTGGGGACTTAAGGCTAAAAAGTGTTAAGTTTTATTTTATCTTAACTTCAACAACTTCAAAATTAAACAATTAATAAGCAAATTGTGGCCAAGTGTCATATAGTTAGCCTTAAAACTGACCCAAATATTCAGAACAAAACAAGAATATTTTACTTCCTTCAAGCTTGTGATTGCCTAAAATGACCTCACAGGGCCACGTGCACTACGTTTCTCCACTTTGGTTCGTCACAAGTTGTTGATTTAAAGTGAAAGTCCATGTCCGGTTTTTAAAGTGTCTTATCTGCGAGACGTCTTTGATGAGGGGCTTTTGAAGTGGAGGAGTCGCCGTGACAACCAAAATAGCTCTAATGGATAACGAGCGGGTTGCTGATTGCTAATTGGCAGCTTCGGGCTGTGTGATAATGCAAGGGTGGGGTTTTGGTGATAAGGTGTGTGTGTGTGCGCGTGTATGTGTTTGTGTGTGTGTGTGCGTGTTCTGGCAATGCTTACTTAATGGGGACATCGCTCTGTTTACACAGTCACCTTTAGCGGACCTCTGACGGTATGGGTACAAAAAAACAGGTCCCCTAACGGGAAAACTTTTTAAATGATAGTCAGATCCATTCTGAAGATGCCTAAGTGATTTTTAAGCTTTGGCCCATAAAACATTAATAGTACTGTGATTCTGTATAATATCCATCCTTAGTTAAAACTAATATATTTTTCCAAAAACAAAATCTGGTTTGGTGTTCCTTAGGATGACATTTTCATACAGCATGATTATAAAACATTATTACCTTAAAGTATGATTCACATTCAGAATTTTCCATCCTTCTATATATGGTAGTTGGAGTTGCAGACAACTTCATTACTGCTAAATAGCAGTTTTCAGTAATGTCACAGAAGATGCAGGATTTGCTTTAACATTTAAGTGGTGAAACTACCTATAAGAGGACAGCTGCAGTGCTGTATTCTGAGGATCATGTCATATTTAATTTAAACTTTTTAATTTTTTTAAATGGTCCTCAGTAGTCACGTACAAATTTGTGTGAATTATGCAAAATTATTAAAATTTGGCCCCCATGAACCATATTAACTCTTTTTATGCCTCCACAACCTGTAGAAAGGGTGGTCCCCACAAGTGACGATCAAAAACTTGGTCTCCATTCCAAATGATAACCAGTATGTGTGTGTGTGTGAGAGAGAAAAAAAGGGCTCCTCATGCAAACCTACAGCGTCTCCCCCTGCTGGTCATTAGGATCGCAGGGCTAAGGGGTTGAACTAATTGACAAAAAGTGAGATAAGAAACATTCTTCTCAGCCTCGCTTTAAACCTTCACTGAAGAGGCCTGCAATGAACACAATGTTGTGTTTTTGACATTTTCAGCGTAACATTAGCGATAAAGTTGTAGATTAAACAAAACACCGTGTACCTCAGAAGGCCGTGCTAAAAGATAACACTTTTTTTTAAAATCCACATTGTCACTGGCTGGACGCTTCAAATACGCAGATAAGTAGGAAGTGTGTGAGACTGTGCTAAACTAGTGTGAGACTTTGCTAAACTAATGGAGCTGGTGGGGCGGAATCAATTACAGACCGAGATTTTCCCAGCAGCTTCAGCTCGGTGGGAAAACTGTAGATTTCTTCAGATACTGTGTGAGTGTGTGTGTGTGTGTTAACATGCAGAAGGATGTGTGTGTGGGTGCACGTATCACAAGGTGCATGTCTGCATATGTAAATGTGTAGGCGTGTTTATCACTTTGTGTACATGTGTGAGGGCAGCTGGCATGAAGGAGACACTGGGAAAGTTTTTTGTTGGCTTTAAGAAGAGAAACAATTTGATAAAGGTGTGACTCAGTTGTAATCAAATTAGATGATGATTATTGTTTTACTAAAAATTGTAAGTATTTTTTTCTTTACTTTTAGTGACAGCTACTTTAGCTGCTACTTATTTTTCTATATGTTATTATGATAAGTGATGACAAGGGTTGTAAAAAACATGGGGATTGATGTGATTTATTAATGGAAATACATGATAAGGTACATAATAAACAAACATTTGGTCTACATGTTTTAATTAAACAACGAAAGATCGATGTGATTAAATGTGATAAAATTATGATTAAAAAAGAAAAAATAGTGATAGTAAATTAAACAAAAATATCAGACTTATGTTGTTAATTTTTTTTTACAAATATATGAAATAAATAATATGTTATTAAACTAATTTGTTGTAATATGTTTTTTTTTATTCAAACACCATATTTTATATATATATATTCATATTTATATATATATTCATATATAATATATATACATATATTATATGTGTATATACATATATATACATATATAATATATATATATATTATATATGTATGTATATAACATATATTATATATATATATATATGTGTATAACATATATATATATATATATATATATATATATATATATATATATATATATATATATATATATATATATATATATATATATATATATAAATATATATATATATATATATATATATATATATATAAATATATATATATATATATATATAAATATTTATTTATTAGGTGTCTAAAAATTAATAAGGTCATTAATTAGGGTTGGAATTGGGCGTTAAATAATCAAAAATTATTCCCGGGCACAGCCACCGCTGCTGTTCACTGCTCCCCTCACCTCCCAGGAGGTGAACAAGGGGATGGGTCAAATGCAGAGGACAAATTTCACCACACCTAGTGTGTGTGTGTGACAATCATTGGTACTTTAACTTAACTTTAATAGTTAATAGGTCGATATCCGGTTGGAAAGTCATAAATCGGTTTGTTGGAGCTCTGCTACAAAATATGGCCGCTCTAACCTTGCAAGACTTCTGTGATGACGTAATCCGAGAGTAACGTTCTCGTTTACGACTGACAGCAATGGAGCAACATGGCAGACAGCACTGAAAGAGTTTACAATGTACCCCCGAATATTAAATCTAAAGTGTGGTTAACATTCTGATGTTATTTTTTCTTTAAAGTATGGTCACTTGGATAAAAGTATGGCCATTTGTAATGTTTGGAAAGCAGCGATAAAGTAGAAGCTGCACGACTAATATGAGCACCTACCTGTTGTGACGGCATGACGACACTCAAGCCACTGATGAGGGAACTAGTGATGCTAATGCTAACAGCGCTACCAACTGGCAAGACAAGGACACAGATTTAAAAAACTAACAGCCCCAATTTAGCCCCAACTTTGCCAGGTAATCACAGACCTCGCTGCACAGTCAGCAGAATGGCACTTTGAAAAGTATTTGAGCTTCTACACTTAAGCTGCTGTTTTATTTACGTGGTGGCACTTACCGTATTTTCCGGACCACAGGGCACACCGGATTATAAACCGCATATGAGTGGGTCTAGTCAGGTCTATTTTCATACAAAAGACGCACCAGATTATAGGCCGCATTAAAGTAGTCATATTATTATTTATTTGTTCTAAATGTAAAACACTCCCTTGTGATCTACATAACATGTAATGGTGGTTCTTTGGTCAAAATATTGCATGGATTATGTTTTACAGATCATCTTCAAGCCGCTTTCTGACAGTCTCTTCAGGATGCGCCGTTTTGTGGGCGGTCTTATTTACGTGGCTCACCTTCGGCAGCGTCTTCTCCCCGTCACCTTTGTTGTAGCGGAGTAGGACGGGAGTGGAAGAAGTGTCAAAAGAGAAGTGTTTTAATGACATTCAGACTTTACTTACATCAATAACGGAGCAGCATCTCCTCATCCGTGGCTCACTAGTACAATAACAACGCCGGAAATGTGTCCCGTGAAAAACCGTCCGACCGGAACTCTAATAACTAAAGTTCCTTGGGTGAATAATGTAAACTCACTACGCAATTATGTTTTAGCGCTTTCATGGCGAGTTTACTGACAGATATAAGTAAGAACTTTACACTACTTTATATTACAAATGGCAACAGCGGAGGATGAATGCTCCATAACAAGAAGATAGAGAAAAAGAAGAAGCTTATCGACTACGGCGTCGGAACCGACTACAAAGGCGGACTCGCACAAATTTTCAGGACTTATGCAGATCCCAAATTAAGATCAGCAGGTACCAAAAGGTAAGACAAGTTGCTTTTGCATAATATTGCGAAACAAAACGGCAGATAATACGTCTTACCTTATACACACACCATAATAATACTCCTATGTTGAAGCACAGTACAATCCATCAATCAGTGCGGCTTCATAGCTTACCAAGACGGCGTGGCGAAGTTGGGAAACCTGCACCTGCATCCAAGATTGTCATTACAAATACATATATATATATATATATATATATATATATATATATATATATATATATATATATATATATATATATATATATATATATATATATATATATATGTATGTATGTATGTATGTATGTATGTATGTATGTATGTATGTATGTATGTATGTATGTATGTATGTATGTATGTATGTATGTATGTATGTATGTATATATATATATATATATATATGTATATATATATATATATATATATATATATATATATATATATATATATATATATATATATATATATATATATATATATATATATGTACACTACCGTTCAAAAGTTTGGGGTCACATTGAAATGTCCTTATTTTTGAAGGAAAAGCACTGTACTTTTCAATGAAGATAACTTTAAACTAGTCTTAACTTTAAAGAAATACACTCTATACATTGCTAATGTGGTAAATGACTATTCTAGCTGCAAATGTCTGGTTTTTGGTGCAATATCTACATAGGTGTACAGAGGCCCATTTCCAGCAACTATCACTCCAGTGTTCTAATGGCACAATGTGTTTGCTCATTGGCTCAGAAGGCTAATTGATGATTAGAAAGCCCTTGTGCAATCATGTTCACACATCTGAAAACAGTTTAGCTTGTTACAGAAGCTACAAAACTGACCTTCTTTTGAGCAGATTGAGTTTCTGGAGCATCACATTTGTGGGGTCAATTAAACGCTCAAAATGGCCAGAAAAAGAGAACTTTCATCTGTAACTCGACAGTCTATTATTGTTCTTAGAAATGAAGGCTATTCCACAAAATTGTCTGGGTGACCCCAAACTTTTGAACGGTAGTGTATGTATGTATGTATATATGCATGTATGTATGTATGTATATATATATATGTATATATATATATGTATGTATGTATGGATGTATATATATATATGTATGTATGTATGGATGTGTATATATATATATATATATATATATATATGTATGTATGTATGTATGTATGTATGTATGTATGTATGTATGTATATATACTGTATATGTATGTATATATATATACTGTATATGTATGTATATATATACTGTATATGTATATATATATATATATAATGTATACATATATGTGTATATGTATGTATCAGTGGCGTGCGGTGAGGTTCATGTCAGGTGAGGCACTGACTTCATCACAGTCAGATTTACAAACATATGAACCCTAAAGAGTATCTTATTCACCATTTGATTGGCAGCAGTTAACGGGTTATGTTTAAAAGCTCATACCAGCATTCTTCCCTGCTTGGCACTCAGCATCAAGGGTTGGAATTGGGGGTTAAATCACCAAAAATTATTCCCAGGCACGGCGCCGCTGCTGCCCACTGATCCCCTCACCTCCCAGGGGGTGAACAAGGGGATGGGTCAAATGCAGAGGACACATTTCACCACACCTACACTGTAAAAAAAAAGACATTTGAGAAAACGCAAATTTTCAAGGCAACATGATGCAACAAGATTTTTGCGTTTTCTCAACTTTTGACTACTGCTAAGACACTGTTTTGGTACACTGTAAAAAATAATTATAGTTTTTAAGTTAGTCAGACTCAGAAATAAGGTTTCACTATGTTTAACTACCAAAACAGTGTCTGGCCAGCAGTAGTCAAAAGTTGAGAAAACGCAAAAATCTTGTTGCATCATGTTGCCTTGAAAATTTGCGTTTTCTCAACTTTTTTTTTTTTTACAGTGTAGTGTGTGTGTGACAATCATTGGTACTTTAACTTTACACTTACAAACTGTACCACACAAAAAAAACACATTTAATAAAAAAAAACGTTATTATGGTCTTACCTTTACTTATAAGTGCGGGAACAGTGGTGTTCGTGTTGGAAGAGTCGTGAATGAATGAAATATGAAATCCGTGCAGCAGTCTGCATGTGTACCTATTGTTGTGTCCCTGTTCACGGCTCCTCCGGCGCACTGCGCGAGCATTGTTGTTTTTGCACTTTTTGGCTTCTTGTCAAGTGACTTTTTTTGGGAGGATTCGGTCTTGCACGTGGAGGGTTTGGGTGTGGGCTTTGGTTGGTGTGGCCGCGGCGCTCCCGTCGGGAGGTGCGTTCTGCGGCGGAGGAGCTTGGCACCAGGAGGCGGGGTTATGAGACGAGCCTCCAGTTTTATGATCGCTCAGCACTAAAAATACGTTACACACATACAGTTGTTGACAAAATACACTGTACATTATATACGTCAGCTAACTAAACTATGGAAATGTATAATATAATTCATATAGCAATACAGTCTCACTGCACAGCAGGCCAGCAGTTAGCCGAGTCATTGTGCACAATCCATGTTGAGGCACAACTGAGTGACGTGCCTCAACTGGCTGCTGATCACCGCACCGTCTCTTCTCAGTATTTGAACGGCAAATGTGAAAATAAAAATAATCTAAAACTGGTGAAGTTAAATGGAAAATAACTTTAGTATAATCACTGGATACATATAACAATTACATTTTTTATTTTCTTTTTACTTTTTTTTTCTTTCCATGATGGCAGGTGAGGCCGTGCCTCCCCTGCCTCTAGTGACGGCACGCCACTGGTATGTATGTATGTATGTATGTATATATGTATATCAGAATCAGAATCGTTTTATTGCCATTGTTTGAGCACGGGTTCACAAACTAGGAATTTTTGTTGGTGCAAACGTGCGACATAAAACACATACAACACATATTTGGTATAAAAAGAGCTGTGACTGAGCTATCAGATAGACTTAGAAGGGATTCAAGGAGCTGCTGTTAGGAGTTATTGTTCATTTGCCTGATGGCCGAGGGGAAAAAACTGTTCAGGTGGCGGGAGGTGTGGGTCTGGATGGAGCGTAGTCTCCTGCCTGAGGGGAGAGGGGAGAATAGTGTGTGTCCAGGGTGAGAAGAGTCAGCTGTGATCCGACCCACACGCCTCCTGGTCCTGGAGGAGAACAAGCCCTGGAGGGATGGGAGCTTGCAGCCAATCACCTTCTCAGCAGCACGTACGATGCACTGCAGTCTATTCTTATCCTGGACTGTGGCGCCGGGGAACCACACTGTGATGGAGGAGGTCAGGATGGACTCTATGATGGCTGAGTAAAACTGCACCAGCATCTCTGTCGGCACCTTAAGTTTCCTCAGCTGCCGCAGGAAGTACATCCTCTGCTGGGCCTTCTTGATGAGGGAGCTGATGGTCAGCTCCCACTTGAGGTCCTGGGTGATGGTGGTGCCCAAGAAACGGAAGGAGTCCACAATGGGGACGGGGGTGGGAGAGTCAATCAGGGTGAGGGGGGATGGTGGGGCTGTGACTTTCTTGAAGTCCATGATCATCTCCACTGTTTTCTGGGCGTTCAGCTCCAGGTTGTTGAGGCTGCACCAGGACGTCAGCCGGTCCACCTCTCTCCTGTAGGCGGACTCATCGCCATTCGAGATGAGCCCGATGAGGGTGGTGTCATCCGCAAACTTGAGCAGTTTTACGGATTGGTGACTGGAGGTGCAGCAGTTTGTATACAGGGAGAAGAGCCAGGGGGAGAGTACACAGCCCTGAGGAGTACCAGTGTTTGTGGTTCGACTGTCCGAGACAATCTTCCCCAGCCGTACGTGCTGTCTTCGGTCTGTCAGGAAGTCATTAATCCAACTGCAGAGGGAGTCGGGCACGCTGAGCTGGTAGAGCTTGTCTCGTAGCAGTCCAGGGAGGATGGTGTTGAAGGCAGAGCTGAAGTCCACAAACAGGATCCTAGCGTAGGTTCCTGGGGAGTCCAGATGCTCCAGGATGAAGTGGAGGGCCAGGTTTACTGCATCATCCACAGACCTGTTGGCTCTGTAGGCGAACTGCAGTGGGTCCAGGAGGGGGGGCGGTGATGTCCTTGAGGTGGGGCAGGACCAAGCGCTCAAAGGACTTCATGACCACAGACGTCAGCGCGACCGGCCTGTAGTCATTTAGTCCTGTGATCCGTGCTTTCTTGGGGACAGGGACAATGGTAGAGGTCTTAAAGCAGGACGGCACGCGACATAGCTCCAGAGAGGTGTTAAAAATGTCAGTGAAGACAGGAGCCAGCTGGTCCGCAGAGTGTCTGAGAGTGGAGGCAGAGACACCATCCGGCCCGGGGGCCTTCCGCGTATTCAGCTTCAAGAACTGCCGGCGTACATCCTCTTCTTTGATAGAGAGGGTCTTTACAGTCTTATGATGTTTTTGGAGTCCTTTGAGTCCTTTAACTCCTTTAATGATGTGCTGGCATTGGTGGGGAGGGTGATGGTGGGGGGAGCATGGCTTTGATGAGCTGAAGGCCGTTCATGACGACAGTGATTTGTGTTGAGGCCCTGAGCGAGAGTCCGGTCATTCAGGGCCTGGGGGGTTTTGGGCTTATAGTTCGTAAGGGCCCTTAGACCTCTCCAGACTGCTGCAGAATCATTGGAGCGGAACTGTTCCTGTAGACGGTTAGAGTACACAGATTTAGCCTTCTCCACTTCCCTGGTGAAGTGGTACTTCGCTTCTCTGTATGTACTTCGGTCCCCGCTTCTCCACGCAGCCTCCTTCTTCTTGCGCAGCTGTCGGAGCTTGGGTGTGAACCAGGGCTTGTCGTTGTTATAACAAACCCTGGTGCGCGTTGGAATGATGCGCGCCTCATTGAACTGTATGTATGAGGTCACAGTGTCCGTATACTCGTCCAGATTGTTCGTGGCCGCTCCAATTGCCTCCCAGTCTGTCGTTTCCCAGCAAGCACGCAACTCGTCCACAGACTCGGATGTGAAACACTTAATGTTCCTCATAACAGGTTTAGCCAGTTTCAGTCTCTGTCTGTATGAAGGGATTAAGTGCACCATCACGTGATCTGATAGTCCAAGAGCAGCGCGCGGGACTGCATGAAAAGCCTAGCTCAGTGTAGTGTAGCAGTGATCCAGCGTGTTCTCCTCTCTGGTCGGGCATTTAATAAACTGTCTATACTTTGGTAATTCCTGGCTCAAATTTCCCTTGTTAAAGTCCCCAAGCACGATAACAAGAGAGTCAGGAAAAGACCGTTCCACATGTAAGATCTGTCCTGCGAGCGCGCGCTGAGCGTCACGCACGTCCGCGCCGGGCGGGATGTAAACAGCCGCGAGAATGAATGAAACAATCTCACG
>NC_084738.1:44757063-44779563 GCF_033978785.1 Entelurus aequoreus | reverse complement strand
CACAGTTTTTCTGTTTAAACTGGGAGTAATGTTACAGTGGCCAAAAAACAATTAAACATACTTGTTGAATAAAACCTCTGCCCTGTTTTTAATAAACACTTAGGCCTACTATGCTACTGTGTTTTAATGTTGGTCATCATGGTGGTACTTGGGGAGCCAAGTTTTTTCTGAGGTAGTACTTGGTGAAAAATGTTTGAGAACCACTGCTATAATCTATACATAAAAATCCCAACAATTCTTGTCCCTGGTCTTTGTAGTCTGTATATGTGTCCATTAGGGTTGTACGGTATACCGGTATTAGTATAGCACCGTGATACTAATGAATCATATTCGGTACTATACCGTTATTGTTCTGAAAAGTACTAATCCTTGTTTCCATGGCGACAAATAAAGTACGTTTCTTACAAGTATCATCTCTGCAGGACGAGGAATAGCGAAACATGCTTCACTACACACCGTAGCTCACCGGCGTCAAAATGTAAACAAACGCCATGGGTGGATCTAAACCTAACATCCACTGTAATGGTACCAAGTACAGTAGCGTATCTAGTCGATACTATTATGATTACGCCGATATTTTTTGGCATCACATCTTCTTTAAAACATTTTAAATGTATATTATGTTTATAAACTCAGGAAATATGTCCCTGGACACATGAGGACTTTGAATATGACCAATGTGTGATCCTGTAACTACTTGGTATCGGATTGATACCCAAATTTGTGGTATCATCCAAAACAAATGTAAAGTATCAAACAACAGAAGTATAAGTGATTATTACATTTTAACAGAAGTGCAGATATAATAAAAGAGAGTCTAAGGAGATATTAAGAGTAAATGAACAAGTAGATAGTAATTAATTTTCTACCACTTGTCCTTAATAGTTTTGACAAAATAATAGAATGGAAAAAGACACAATATGTTACTGCATACATCAGCAGACTAAATTAGGAGCATTTATTTGCTTACTTACTAATAAAAGACAAGTTGTCTTGTATGTTCTCTATTTTATTTAAGGACTTAACTGCAATAAGAAATAAAGAATTTTTGTTAAAATGAAGCCAATAATGCAATTTTTTGTGGTCCCCTTTATTTAGAAAAGTACCAAAAAGTAGCGAAATAATTTTGTTATCGGGACAACACTAGTGTCCATGCATGTTGACTATACTGCTGTCTCTCTTGTGTCCTGGCACACTGGTGATGATTACCCAGTGTCTTAAATTACAGTCACATTGTGTCCCAATGGCTTCTTAAATATGTATTTGTTTGTCCATATGCTCTATCAATTGTTTCTATAGTGTGGAAATGTGTCTCCTTAGTTAGTATATGTTTCCTTTGAGTAAGTAAACGTGTCCTTTTAGTCTGCATGTGCTCGGGAAATGCATCCATTGTGGTCTTTATGTGTCCCGTGTGACTGCGTATGTCCCAGTCCTTCGGAAAATATGCGTGTACTTGTCCCTAAAATCGCTACATGTGTGTGTCCCTGTCTTCTAGAAACTAGTCTCTATATTCCAATAGGCAGTTATTGTTGAAATGTATTCATGTCCCTATAGTCTAAAAAAAAAAACTTAATCTAACCCAATAATTTGTGTCTACATGTCCATGTGAGGACAAGATAACATCAAACAAATTGTAGTGGGCGAATGTTGGCATTGATGTTCCTAATTGTGCCTAATTGTGGTCGCACCATTATTGTTGGGGGCGGGGGGGGGACAGCTGAATACACCTACTTTCCCATGCTGTCATGGGTCAAAGGTCGCTGGCACAGTTGTTACGAGCGCTCGCACACAAGGCCTCTCCTGTACGTCGCTGTCCACAATGGCGTTCATAGCATGTGCTGAAACAGGAGAGGCCGCCCGCCAGGGGGATTTGTGTGTGTGTGTGCGCGTGTGTGTGTGTGCATGTGTGTTTGTGTGAATAATGCAACAATAACCTGCAGATTGGGGGACAAGCGTGTGTGCGTGCGGCAAATAGTATCCTCAGTAGCCGTGAACGTGGCCTTGTGAGGCTCCACCAGGCCTCCTGTTTGTTTAAATTGTATGATTTACTGTGTGTGTGTGTGTGTGTGTGTGTGTGTGTGTGTGTGTGTGTGTGTGTGTGTGTGTGTGTGTGTGTGTGTGTGTGTGTGTGTGTGTGTGTGTGTGTGTGTGTGTGTGTGTGTGTGTGTGTGCGTGTGTGCCGACCGCCATGGCAGCTCTCAGCGTTTGAACTGCGGGCATTCAAAATTCAAAGCTTCCTCCTTTTCTTTCCAGATAAAAATACGCCCGGCCTTGGTTTGTTTAGCTTGCCAGGTTTTGTTTAAAAGTATCCTGGAGCGAAGAATAAGTTAAGAAAAAAACACCCAGCATGAAAATAAAAAAAAGCATCCAACTTAACAAACGCTCTTCGTTTGTTCAAATTTTACTTTTGGAGTTGAGAATATTGGAGACCAGACCCATCTAGGCGCGTTGTGGCTACATGGACAATCATGAGGTGTCCTAATTTTGTCACATGACTATACTGTAGTACCTCCATTTACGGGCTTACTTATATTTGTGACAGAGCTCTTAACTCAAAACACTTGTATCACAAATCATCGCCTTCACACTCCCTTTCTTGGTTGGAAAATAAATGACTAATCTCTAGCTACAGTATAAGATAATGCTAGCGAGTAGACCAGAGGTTTTGGGCTGATCTTTACTGTGACCTTTGCTACACCAACTAACGGCGGGGATGCTTATGACTCAAATTTTTGCTTGTAACTTAAAGCATGACAGTTAATCGAGAGAAAGCTCTTATCTGAAAACACTCTCAAATCGAGGTACCACTGTATTTGACTTTTGTGGCGCCCCCTATGGGTTGTGCTGATAACGTTTCTTCCTCAAAGTTTTCTAATCATCGGATAAATGGTCAATGATTTATGGACTCGCTAAGTTAGACATTTTGCTTGATGGCAGCAATGTTTTTCAAACAATCTTGCTCAAATTTTCTACACGTGCTCGTCATTATCTTAAAGGATTGTACCAAATTAGCCGGACATGCGAAAACTTTAAGGCACAGGTAGGGATCTACTAATGGTAACTGTTGTAAAACTCCCGACGATTAAACCGTGATTGATAACTGCACTCACAAACTGACTGGCACCAGCTCGCTTCCTTAATGATGATAACATGAAAACAAGAGACATTAACATCTTTCCCCATTAGGAAACAACATACCCCAATCTAGACTTGTACAAACGCATTGCTGTCTGAGCAACTGACCTGTTCAGTTGTGCACATTGAAGCTGTGCTCTCTTAGAACAGAGTGATTCTTCTATACTCAGAGGAACTAAGTAGACCAAAGACCACTTAACAGGGTAGGTTTCCACAACACCCGGCAGAAAGATTAAATAAGTAATAGATTTTATTAGTCACACATTTTTCATTTAAATCAATCTTAAAGTGCAGAAATATGACAAAACAACTACAAATGTGCGCTTCATTCACTAACTGTGTTACAAAAAAGATCAATTAGAATAATACATAATGTTGGATATAGAGAACATACAAACCCTTTATTTATTGAATCAAAAATATTGAAATTTCAACGATTTGGTGCATTTGCAAACAGCTAAAATGATGTACAAAGCAAACTATAACCTGCTACCCAAGAATGAACAACAATTCTTCTCAACAAAAGAACAGAAATATAACCCTAGAGGAAAATCTAATTTAGAACATTTGGTTGCACATACAACACTTAAGACCTTTAGCATATCAGTATGTGGAATTAAATTATGGAATGGATTAAGCAAAGAAATCATACAAAGCACCAAAATGAGTCACTTTAAGAGACTGTTCAAACTACAAGTGTTCACAAAGTACAAAGAAGAACAATTATCATAAATATCTTGAAAAAAAAAGTGTTCTTCTTTAAACGGAGAGACAATGATTATTTAGTATTTAATAATTGTTTCCTTACTTATGGTATATTTATGTGTGTATTATTATGTATTCTGTTACGAACAGAGAACACTGAAATGGGATAATACTGCTATGATATAAAAGGGGTAGGATTAAACAAGCTCAGCTTCTTACTACTCCTTTTCAGACACGCTGTAATGAAACAACTGGAAATATGTGATGCATTGCATTGTAATTGTATTTTATGCATGTTCAAACTGAACTGAACTGAAAGTGCTACAGCACAAACCAATATTTAAAACAATAAAAGCTTAGCCATTAAAACAGATAAAATGCTAAGACTAAAACACTATTAGTGAAGCATAAGAAACACAAAACATACAAAATAGTGTTACAAGGTATTTAAAAAAAACAACTTGGTCAGAAGTTTTTAGTGTGTATAAACACTTTTGAGCACATTTAACAATACCACGATAATAATAATTTTGGTTACGATAACCGTGATATGAAATTTTCAGGTATCAAATGTAAAGCCCACTTTATATGGCTCGCAAAAAACAGGAAAAATATGTGTCAATAAAGTACTTAATATTTTCTGACAAAATGTATTCGTTTTCTCCGTTTGGATAGAAAAAAAACTGCATGTAATGTGCGCAATTGCATATCTTTTCAAATGTAATATTATCTAATAATGTAACAAATATATTATCATACATTCCAAACATTTCTTTTTTGTTTTTACTGTACAAAAGACTGTGACACTGTTTTTCTATGTACAGGAATATATTATAAATTACAACCTTAGATTTACAGTAAAAACTGGCAGCTCGGTTGCCAGAATTTTACTTTTAAAAAAAAAGAACTGTGGTACTGTTTTTCCATTTACAGCAGTGGTTCTCCAACTTTTTTCACCAAGTACCACCTCAAAGAACACTTCAAATAAGACCATAATGACCAACAATAAAATACAGTAGCGTAGTAGGGCTAAGTATTCATTAAAAACAAAGGAGAGGTTTTATTTAACGAATACATTTAATATTGTTGGCCATGTAACATTACACATAGTTTGATATATATATATATATATATATATATATATATATATATATATATATATATATATATATATATATATATATATATATATATATATATATATATATATATATATATCCATCCATCCATCCATTTTCTACCGCTTGTCCCTTTTTGGGGTAGCGGGGGGTGCTGGAGCCTATCTCAGCTGCACTCGGGCGGTAGGCGGGGTACACCCTGGACAAGTCGCCACCTCATTGCAGGGCCAACACAGATAGACAGACAACATTCACACTCACATTCACACACTAGGGCCAATTTAGTGTTGCCAATCAACCTATCCCCAGGTGCATGTTTTTGGGGACGGCGTGGCGCGGTTGGGAGAGTGGCTGTGCCAGCAACCTGAGGGTTCCTGGTTCAATCCCCACCTTCTACCAACCTCGTCACGTCCGTTGTGTCCTTCACCCTTGCTCCTGATGGATCGTGGTCAGGGCCTTGCATGGCATCTCCCTCCATCAGTGTGTGAATGTGGAAATAGTGTCAAAGCGCTTTGAGTACCTTGAAGGTAGAAAAGCGCTGTACAAGTATATATATATATATATATATATATATATATATGTATATATATGTATATAAATAGGTATGTATGTATGTATGTATGTATGTATGTATATATGTATATGTATATATGTACTGTATATATATATATATATATATATATATATATATATATATATATATATATATATATATATATATATATATATATATGTGTGTATATATATGTATATATGTGTGTATATATATATATATATATATATATGTATGTATATATATATATATATATATATATGTATATACTGTATGTATATAACCAGAAGCTTGTGGATGGCTACCAAAAGCGCCCTATTGCAGTGAAACTTGCCAAGGGACATGTAACCAAATATTAACATTGCTGTATGTATACTTTTGACCCAGCAGATTTGGTCACATTTTCAGTAGACCCATAATAAATTCATAAAAGAACCAAATTTCATGAATGTTTTTTGTGACCAACAAGTATGTGCTCCAATCACTCTATCACAAAAAAATAAGAGTTGTAGAAACTATTGGAAACTCAAGACAGCCATGACATTATGTTCTTTACAAGTGTATGTAAACTTTTGACCATGACAGTATACCAGTCACTCTTTTCTTTTTAAATAAGTCCTACCAAAATAAACCTTACTAAAAAATGTTTTCCCTGTTAAGGTGTAGCAGTTTTAATACAGTATAATCATTTGTTTTTTTTAAATGTGTTAAAAATATGTTCTGTCATGATACCACATGACAGTTTGTACTCTGTTCTGTCTTTTCCTGTTTGGTAACATTTCCTGTCCTATTTGATCTCTGTGTTTTCAGCACACCTGTTCCAGATTGTTAATTTGTTTGATTTAGTTCCATCTTGTTCCCTCCTTCATTTCTAGTTCATTATCTTTTGAATGCCAAAGTGTTCTGTTCCTTTTTCAGTTCCCGCTAGACCTTTATTTTTCTTCTTCCTGGTACCGAATCAAAACGACCTTTTACCTGCACATTGTTTGCCTTCTCTGCATCCTGGGCCGACATGCGACATCATCACAATGTTCCTTTTCTTCAAATTGCAGTATGTTTTCCTGTTAAATGGTATAAAATTGTACAGACGTTGTGAAAAAATGTCTGCTACTTAGATACATGAGACTATCAATGATGCCCCGGTGTAAAATCTCATGTTTCCGAGTGAACCCGGATAAGAAAACAGGCAGGAACTCGCCGGGGTGATTAACTTATTGCGCGGAAACAAGACACCTTAACCCAACCTACACTGACACAGAGAGACAAAGAAATCAAAGCACCCCTGCAGCCATTTTTTTTCGCTACCTTGAATGGAGACAATGTTGTATATGCAAGCTTGTTTTTGCTCTCTTACGCCCCAAAAAATTCCCCGAGTGGACCTCTCCCAGGGCACCAAGCTCTCTCAGGGCCCTCTTCTTGTTTTCTCGTCTGGAATAAGCTTTCCACCACCAGAAATAGCTGAATAAACTGTGAGACTGCAGCAGGCCTTTAAGCGGCGGGGGCTTTCCGTGGCAGTTGGCAGGAATAGATGCACACAGCACCGTGGGTCACGCTCACGCTGGTCTTATGCCTAAAGATAAAAATCAAAAAAGAGCGTGAAATTGGCATGTTGCGCTGAGGTGTCTTGCTAAGCGTGTCGTCTAATTATGTGGCGACAGCAATTAGACGCCACTGCTTTCATCACACAACACCTCCAAGCCAACCCCTTAGTCTGCGGTTTTTATTTGTCTGTCCGCTCCCTAATTCAAGCCCCCTTCACCATCCTAGCCTGAAGGAAAAAGTACCCGTCTCCATCTTGGCTCTGGGCCTTTAAAAAAAACACCTTTTTGCCGCATTTTGTTGTTGACTTTCTTTCGCCTTCTTTGGCTTTCTGACAATCTTTGTCCATTCCCACCGTCCACAAAACACCGCCAACCCTCATCCAGCACCCACTTAGTCAGCGCCCACCCAGACCCATGCCAACTTAAAAAAAAATGAAAGGGTTCCCAAATCCTTTTAAAAATAGCCTCTGCAGGGCTTCCTCATCCTTTATCAATTAAAGTTAAAGTCCCACTGATAGTCACACACACACTAGGTGTGGTGAAATTATCCTCTGCTTTTGACCCATCCCCATGTTCACCCCCTGGGAGGTGAGGGGAGCAGTGAGCAGCAGCGGTCATTTGGTGATTTAACCCCCAATTCCAACCCTTGATGCTGAGTGCCAAGCAGGGAGGCAATGGGTTCAATTTTTATGGTTTTTGGTAAGACGGCGTCACCGTAGCAACAACTCCCGCTCTGGTTTAATATGACGTCAGTTTCTTTTTTAGGGTGTTTTTCTTTTGTTAATGCTATGTTTGTTGCAAGCTGTAGGTCAGTTTAGACTTAATATGATCCACGCTAACACGTGGGGAAAATTAATTCTGTGTAATTATAATAGTGCAACCACCTCGTTTCCTTTGGCCAGGTGTACACCAAGCATTACAGCTCTGCCCACTAGGGTTGTCCAAAGTATAGGTACTTGGATACTAAGTTGATAACAAGACACAAAAAATACATCGATACTTGCTCTTTTCAGTATCGTCAGAGCCGATACTACACTACACTTTTTTTCTTACTGAGTCGGAGCTGAAGAAAATGAGCCAGCGTTTCTTATACATTTCCCGTATTTTCCGGACTATAAGCAGCTACATTTTCCCCAAACTTAAACCCTGCGGCTTATACAAAGGTACGGCTTATCTATGGCTTATCAAATGATGAGGCCATGTAAAATAACTTCAGATGCGGTGTAATTCCGCTTCGAAACACAGCTCATACAAAAAGAGAGGTGTATTTTGCATCATGCATTTATTAGGTAATCAAATACAAGCAGTCATGAAAGTATTTGCCATCTGATTGAGAGTGGAGATCTGCCACCACAAGCCTAGAGAGTGTGCATTACCACAGCGTGCGGAAATCCTCCAGAAGCGTGCAACCCAACCTTCATCCCTTCCGCGAGTTCTAAGAGACGTTCTTTCGAACACCACTTCTTGATCTTTTTCACAAGGAAGGCAACGTGTGGCCTGAAGGACATTTGCTGAACACAGCTTTTTTTAAATGGGCCCATTGTAGAAACAAAATAAACAGCAAAAACAGAGCAAAAAGGCATAACGAAACCAGAAAAAACTTAAGATGCAAATAAAAACACAAAGATTTGTCTTTGAATACATGTTTTAGTTTTTTTATTAGCCTATTTCATTAAGGATGATATGATGACGTCACACTACCACCATATTGAACGAATATTAAGAACAATATTATTAAATTTTTTATACTTGATGACTCCACACCATTGTTCTTTTTACAATGTAAAATAGTTGACTATTATTTTTTATGAGCGTATTTGTGTATCAAAAATTTTCGTTTGTGCCTTTACAGTCTTTGTTATTCTAAAATAGATTTTCTGACTTGTGATGTCACCATATCAAAATCACCCCCAACTTTGTTTGATTTACAAAAATCGTTTGTGCTGATTTGTGCTGCAAAAATATTTGTTTGTTACGTTTTTTAATTATTAACATTTTATGTTTTGTTTTTTATGTTATTAACGTGTAATAAACGTGTAATGAACCATGACTACACCCTAACAATGTCAAAATCTCCCATTTATGTCCCATTTATTTGTGCTGCAAAATATTTGGTCTAACTATTAACATTTTTAAGTTATTAACATTTCGTGATTCACCTGTGTGAAGTTGCGCACACACCTCCACCTTGTACTGCAAAAGTTTGTGCTGTCACAGTTTTTAAGTTATTAAGATTTTAGGATTTGGACACGCAGGTGAATCACAAAATGTTAATAACTTAAAAAATACAATAATTAGCAAACATTATAGCAGCACAAATAATTGGGACAAGTTTGGGGAGATATTGACAGTTACTTATGATTAAAACACGTTAACTACATCTTAATAACATAAAACCATAAAATGGTTATCACTTTAAAACTATAATAGTTAGACCAAAAATGTTGGTACTAGTTTGGGGAGGTTTTGACAAATGTTTATATTTTGAAACGTTAACCTAAAAACTGTAATAGTAAGACCTAAAATTGTTGCAGCCCAAACCAGCACAAACAAATGGGATATATTTAGGGAGATTTGGACAAGGTGTTGGGGGTTTTGGGGGCAACTTCACACAGGTGGCAGAAAAGGGGTTTGGAGTTTGGATCCCCCTGGCTGGAAAATTTTGCATAAAGTAAACGCACATATTCAGTAGAGTAATGCCAAATAAAGATTTGAAAAGTTTGCGGTTAAAAATAATATCACACATGGCAACAGCAGTTGAAAAAAGGGATTGGAGTTTGGTTCCCCATATCTGGAAAAGTTAGCATAAAATAAAATGAATCATTCAGTGGCAATTTTTACATCCAGTTATGTTAAATAAAGATATAGAAAAGTTTGCAGTAAACAAATCATATTACACACAGAGACAGCAGGCAGAAAAGGGGATGGAGTGAGGTTCCCCAGGCTGGAAAAGTTAGCATGAAGTAAAACTGATCATTCAGTGGAAGTTTCTACATCTAGTTGTGCTAAATAAAGATATATAAAAGCTTATATTTAAAAAAAAATTATACCACACATAGCAACAATAGGCAGAAAAGGGGATGGAGTGTGGTTCCCCAGGCTGGATAAGTTAGCATGAAGTAAATGTATGCATTCAGGAGAGGTTTCTGCATCAAATAATGCAAAAAAAAAGTTGGCACTACTGTAGAAAATAATATCTCACATAGCAATAGCAGGCAGAAAGGGGGATGGCGTGAGGTTCCCCAGGCTGGAAAAGTTAGCAAAAAATCAAACTATTCATTCAGTAAAAGTTTCTACATCTAGTTGTGCTAAATAAAGATGTATAAAAGTTTGTATTAAAAACATTATACCACACATAGCAACAATAGGCGGAAAGGGGGATGGAGTGTGGTTCCCCAGGCTGGATAAGTTAGCATAAAGTAAAACTATTCATTCAGTAAAAGTTTCTACATCTAGTTGTGCTAAATAAAGATATATAAAAGTTTGTATTTAAAAAAATTATACCACACATAGCAACAATAGGCGGGAAAAAGGATGGAGTGTGGTTCCCCAGGCTGGATAAGTTAGCATAAAGTAAATGTATGCATTCAGGAGAGGTTTCTGCATCAAATAATGCAAAATAAAAGTTGGCACTACTGTCGAAAATAATATCTCACATAGCAACAGCAGGCAGAAAAGGGGATGGCGTGAGGTTGCCCAGGCTGGAAAAGTTAGCAAAAAATCTAACTATTCATTCAGTAAAAGTTTCTACATCTAGTTGTACTAAATAAAGATATATAAAAGTTTGTATAAAAAAATATACCACACATAGCAACAATAGGTGGGAAATGGGATGTAGTGTGGTTCCCCAGGCTGGATAAGTTAGCACAAAGTAATGTCTGCATTCAGGAGAGGTTTCTGCATCAAATAATGCAAAATAAAAGTTGGCACTACTGTAGAAAATAATATCTCACATAGCAACAGCAGGCAGAAAAGGGAATGGAGTGAGGGTCCCCAGGTTGGAGAATGTAGCATGTCATTACATAACTAGACTGTTTTGAAGTGTGCAAACATTGTTATTGACTCCCCAAAGCTACTTAGTTCAAAGTGCTGCTAGCGACTGAGTTCATATTACTTTGACGAAGTGGCGTGTGAAGGAGAAACACGCAGGCCGGCCGTGTGAAGACAAAACACAACAAAAGCTGAAGAGTCATTGCGGCGGGGCGGGCTGGTTTGTGGTTAGCACGCAAGCTAGGCTACAGCGACTCGCCGTCTGGAAGTGGTCATGTTTTCGTGAGGAAGGGTCGGCGTGACTCAGCCCGGCGAACGTCGGGCGAAATGAAAGGCCGGCTCTGATGTTTCCAGCTGCTGATCGCACACGTCGCGATTATATCAACACACACACACTTTCACTCCAACACACACACTAGCCTAGGATCTCCAGCTCTGGGCGGCGTTCCCATCCACCGTGGCCTTTCCCAGCACAGACAATGCTTTGTGTCCCACAAAGGAAGCTCTCATCCGGGCTCTGGGGGCCCCCCAGCTCGGCCTCTCCACTCTCTACTCCTCCCCTCCTTCCAAAAGTCCCAGCCCTGAGTAAAAACCCAAACCCCCCCGCCCGCCTGCAACCCGTCGAGGTGCCAAGAGGAACATCTGTGCGGCCTCGAAGGGACCTCGCCGAGGTTCTCACACGGTCCCCGAATGTGTGTCGGGCCGTTGTGCGAAACCTTCCTGGGGTCCTGGGAGCCTCCCGGCGCACAATGATGAGCGGAAGGAGCGCTGCCAGGCCGTCCTCGCCAGTCAATGCCCTGCCAAGCATACGTCCCCAAACCGGGTCACGGCGGCTAAAACTGTTCACTGCAAAAAGTCAGTGTTCAAAAACAATAAAAAAACAAAACAAAAATTAGGGGTATTTTATTTGAACTTAGCAAAATTATCTGCCAATAGAACAAGAAAATTCGGCTTGTCAAGACTTTCCAAAACAAGTAAAATTAGCTAACCTCAATGAACCCAAAAATACCTTAAAATAAGTATATTCTCACTAATAACGGTCCTATTATATGAGTACGTATTTTCTATTGTTTCATTGAAAATAAAACAGCAAAGTCCATTCGGCTGTCATCTGTTTTAATATGAGACACAATTGTGTCAAAGTCATTATTTTTTTTTTTTATGCTTGAAATAAATGATTACTTTAAAAAAGTAGTTTTGTACTTGTGAGTGTTGATGACACAGCTTTGCATCAGTTGATATTCTCGTTTCAAGCATGTTTTACTCAATATAGGTCATAAAATCTTAGCAACAAGCTGTAATATCTTACTGAGATAATTTAGGACCAAAACCCTTAAAACAAGTAAAACACTCTAACATAAAATCTGCTTAGTGAGAAGAATTATCTTATCAGACAGAAAATAAGCAAATATCACCCTTATTTGAGATATTTAATCTTACTTAGATTTCAGTTTTTGCAGTGTACATGCACCAATCCAAGGAGTCTTTACAAACACACTGCAAAAACTGAAATCTAAGCAAGATTAAATATCTCAAATTAGAGCAGCGTTTCTCAAAGTGTGGGGCGCGCCCCACTGGTGGGGAATAGAGACATGACAGGTGGGGCGCGAGGAACGGGAGGAAATTTCACTTTGAATTTTTTATTTTTTTTATTATTATATTCTTTGATTTTTTTTTTTACTATGCTTTCATTTTCTATACACACTGTAAATCACTTTGTGATTCTGTCTGTGAAATCCGCTATATAGATAAATGTAAATTACTTATTTTTCCTGTAGGCTTTACATTTCTAGGTAGGAGCGAAAGTTTACTGACATAGCAACAGTAACTAATGGGGGCGGGGCTAAGCGGAAGCTTTGTGAATGGCGAGTCACTGTGCGAGGATTTGCTGTTTTGCAAATACATACAAAATAGAGCCACTGCTGATGAGCTGTTCAAGATAATGGACAGTTTCCTCAAAGAACACGACCTTAAATGGGAAAACTGTGTGGGCTTTTGCTCTGATGGCGCGCATGGCAAAGTCAAGAAACGGGCTGCAGGCTCTAATAAAGAGGGTTGCGCCAAATGCGCATTGGACACAATGTGTCATTCACCGGGAAACACTCGCGTCAAGGCAGCTCAGCCCCGAATTCAATGAGGTTTTAACAGTGGCAGTGTCAAGCCTGCAACCCCGATTTGAAAAGCTGTGCAGTGCAAAACAGGCTCATTGCAGCCACTAATGCTGGAGTACTGTAAAACTCATGTTCACTTGCCCTGTCCTCCTTTTTTTGGCAAAGATTGCAAAGTGGCACTTTTATTTTCATTTATTATTGAACTTGATGCAAGTTATTTGATTTATTATTGAACTTAATGCAAGTTATAACACTTATTTGATTTATTATTGAACTTGATGCAAGTTATAACACTTTTTTTTATTTATTATTGAACTTGATGCAAGTTATAACACTTTTGTTTTATTTATTATTGAACTTGATGCAAGTTATAACACTTTTGTTTTATTTAATATTGAACTTGATGCAAGTTATTTGATTTATTATTGAAATTGATGCAAGTTATAACACTTATTTTATTTATTATTGAACTTGATGCAAGTTATAACACTTTTTTTGATTTATTATTGAACTTGATGCAAGTTATAACACTTTTTTTGATTTATTATTGAACTTGATGCAAGTTATAACACTTTTGTTTTATTTATTATTGAATTGATGCAAGTTATTTTATTTGATATTGAACTTGATTTTATTTTATGTTATTGAGTTTGAATGTATAAAACTTGATGTTACTTGATGTTCGATAAATTTGAAAATGTTAAGCTTGGCATTAGCGTTCTGTTGGGGCGATGGGGGCAGGTGGGGCTTGAAAACTCCCCCTTGTCCAAAGTGGGGGATGACAAAAAAAGTTTGAGAACCACTGAATTAGAGTGATATTTGCTTATTTTCTGTCTGATAAGATAATTCTTCTCACTAAGCAGATTTTATGTTGGAGTGTTTTACTTGTTTTAAGGGTTTTGGTCCTAAATGATCTCAGTAAGATATTACAGCTTGTTGCTGAGATTTTATGACCTATATTGAGTAAAACATGCTTGAAACGAGAATATCAACTGATGCAAAGCTGTGTCATCAACACTCACAAGTATAAAACTGCTTTTTTAAAGTAATAATTTCTTACTTCAAGCATGAAAAAAAAAATCATGATGCCGAGCGCATATCATTATGTCAAGATAATGGCACTAGCATTTACTTAATTTAAAGGCCTACTGAAACCCACTACTACCGACCACGCAGTCTGATAGTTTATAAATCAATGATGAAATCTTAACATTGCAACAAATGCCAATACGGCCGGGTTAACTTATGAAGTGCAATTTTAAATTTCCCGCTAAACTTCCGGTTGAAAACGTCTATGTATGATGACGTATGCGCGTGACGTCAATCGTTGAAACGGACGTATTCGGACACCATTGAATCCAATACAAAAAGCTCTGTTTTCATTTCAAAATTCCACAGTATTCTGGACATCTGTGTTGGTGAATCTTTTGCAATTTGTTTAATGAACAATGAAGACTGCAAAGAAGAAAGTTGTAGGTGGGATCGGTGTATTAGCGGCTGGCTGCAGCAACACAACCAGGAGGACTTTGACTTGGATAGCAGACGTGCTATCCGACGCTAGCCGCCGACCGCACGGATGATCGGGTGAAGTCCTTCGTCGATCGCTGGAACGCAGGTGAACACGGGTGTTGATGAGCAGATGAGGGCTGGCGTAGGTGGATAGCTAATGTTTTTAGCATAGCTCTGTGAGGTCCCGTTGCTAAGTTAGCTTCAATGGCGTCGTTAGCAACAGCATTAACTGTGTATTTACAGGTCCATGGTTTAATAGTATTGTTGATTTTCTGTCTATCCTTCCAGTCAGGGGTTTATTTCTTTTGTTTCTATCTGCAGTTAAGCCTGATGCTATCACGTTAGCTCCGTAGCTAAAGTGCTTCGCCGATGTATTGTCGTGGAGATAAAAGTCACTGTGAATGTCCATTTCGCGTTCTCGACTCTCATTTTCAAGAGGATATAGTATCCGAGGTGGTTTAAAATACAAATCCGTGATCCACAATAGAAAAAGGAGAGAGTGTGGAATCCAATGAGCCAGCTTGTACCTAAGTTACGGTCAGAGCGAAAAAAGATATGTCCTGCACTGCACTCTAGTCCTTCACTCTAACGTTCCTCATCCACAAATCTTTCATCCTGGCTCAAATTAATGGTATAATCGTCGCTTTCTCGGTCCGAATCGCTCTCGCTGCTGGTGTAAATAATGGGGAAATGTGAGGAGCCCTTCAACCTGCGACGTCACGCTACTTCCGGTACAGGCAAGGCTTTTTTTATCAGCGACCAAAAGTTGCGAACTTTATCGTCGATGTTCTCTACTAAATCCTTTCAGCAAAAATATGGCAATATCGCGAAATGATCAAGTATGACACATAGAATAGATCTGTTATCCCCGTTTAAATAAAAAAAATTCATTTCAGTAGGCCTTTAAAGGCGATATTTCGCGATATTGCCATATTTTTGCTGAAAGGATTTAGTATAAAACAACGACGATAAAGATCGCAACTTTTGGTATCTGATAAAAAAAAGGCTTGCCCCTACCGTAAGTAGCGTGACGTAGTCAATTGAACATATCCGCAAAGTTCCCTATTTACAATGATGGCCGCCAGAAGTGAGAGAGATTCGGACCGAGAAAGCGACGATTTCCCCATTAAAGGCCTACTGAAAGCCACTACTACCGACCACGCAGTCTGATAGTTTATATATCAATGATGAAATCTTAACATTGCAACACATGCCAATACAGCCGGGTTAACTTATGAAGTGACATTTTAAATCTCCCGGGAAATATCCGGCTGAAACGTCGCGGTATGATGACGTATGCGCGTGACGAAGTCAGCGTAACGGAAGTTATGGTACCCCGTAGAATCCTATACAAAAAGCTCTGTTTTCATTTCATAATTCCACAGTATTCTGGACATCTTTTGCAATTTTTTTAATGAACAATGAAGGCTGCAAAGAAGACAGTTGTAGGTGGCATCAGTGTATTAGCAGCGGACTACAGCAACACAACCAGGAGGACTTTGTTGGAGCGCTAGCCGCGCTAGCCGCGCTAGCCGCGCTAGCCGCGCTAGCCGCGCTAGCCGCGCTAGCCGCCGACCTCACCTTGACTTCCTACGTCTCCGGGCCGCCAAACGCATCGGGTGAAGTCCTTCGTCCTTCTGCCGATCGCTGGAACGCAGGTGAGCACGGGTGTTGATGAGCAAATGAGGGCTGGCTGGCGTAGGAGGAGAGCTAATGTTTTTAGCATAGCTCTGTGCAGTCCGGTTGCTAAGTTAGCTTCAATGGCGTCGTTAGCACAGCATTGTTAACCTTCGCCAGCCTGGAAAGCATTAACCGTGTATTTACATGTACACGGTTTAATAGTATTGTTGATTTTCTATCTATCCTTCCAGTCAGGGGTTTATTTCTTTTGTTTCTATATGCAGTTAAAGCAAGATGCTATCACGTTAGCTCGTAGCTAAAGCATTTCGCCGATGTATTGTCGTGGAGATAAAAGGCACTGAATGTCCATTTCGCGTTCTCGACTCTCATTTTCAAGAGGATATAGTATCCGAGGTGGTTTAAAATACAAATCTGTGATCTACAATAGAAAAAGGAGAGTGTGGAATCCAATGAGCCAGCTTGTACCTAAGTTACGGTCAGAGCGAAAAAAGATACGTCCATCACTGCCTCTCAAGTCATTCACTGTAACGTTCCTCATCTATGAATCTTTCATCCTCGCTCAAATTAATGGGGTAATCATCACTTTCTCGGTCCGAATCTCTCTCGCTCCATTGTAAACAACGGGGAATTGTGAGGAATCCTAGCTCCTGTGACATCACGCTACTTCCGGTACAGGCAAGGCTTTTTTTTATCAGCGAGCAAAAGTTGCGAACTTTATCGTCGATTTTCTCTACTAAATCCTTTCAGCAAAAATATGGCAATATCGCGAAATGATCAAGTATGACACATAGAATGGATCTGCTATTCCCGTTTAAATTTTAAAAAATCATTTCAGTAGGCCTTTAATTTGAGCGAGAATGAAAGATTTGTGGATGAGGGAAATGCAAGTGAAGGACTAGTGGGGAGTGGAAGTGGGGGTGACCTGATATTCAGCTGGGAATGACTACAACAGTAAATAAACACAAGACATATATATACTCTATTAGCCACAACACAACCAGGCTTATATTTAATATGCCACAAATTAATCCCGCATAAAAACACCTAGGTGTTTGTTATGCTAGCTCCTAGCTACTAGCTCGAGCTAGTTATAGCTCGAGCGGGTTATATGGACGGTATCCCGTATATATAACCCGCCAATAAAATTCAAACACCTGCACAACACACACACTCACTCAGCCCAAAGAACCGTTCACCTAACCCAAGGTTCATAAAGCTTATATATTTAACCAAAGTTACGTACATGACACGCACGTACGGGCAAGCAATCAAATGTTTGGAAGCGCGCGGGTGGGACCTGATATTCAGCTGGGAATGACTACAACAGTAAATAAACACAAGACATATATATACTCTATTAGCCACAACACAACCAGGCTTATATTTAATATGCCACAAATTAATCCCGCATAACAAACACCTAGGTGTTTGTTATGCTAGCTCCTAGCTACTAGCTCGAGCTAGTTATAGCAAGCGATCAAATGTTTGGAAGCGCAGCTACGTACTCACGGTATCGCGTCTGTGTATCCAAATCAAAGTCCTCCTGGTTAGAGTCTCTGTTGTCCAAGTTCTTCGATCTTGACTGCATCTTTCGGGAATGTAAACAAACACCGGCTGTGTTGTGTTGCTGACTTCCCTCGCAAAATATCCGCTTCGGACTGACAACTTTCTTCTTTGCTTGCTCAGCTTCTTTCTCCATAATGCAATGAACAAATTGCAACAGATTCACCAACACAGATGTCCAGAATACTGTGGAATAATGAGATGAAAACAGAGCTATTTCATATTGGCTTCAATGGGGAAGCCATACCTCTGTTAAACTGGCTACGTCATGCGCATACGTCATCATACCGAGACGTTTTCAAGCGGAACTATGGCGGGAAATTTAAAATTGCACTTTATAAGTAAACCCGGCCGTATTGGCATGTGTTGCAATGTTAAGATTTCATCATTGATATATAAACTATCAGACTGCGTGGTCGGTAGTAGTGGGTTTCAGTAGGCCTTTAAGAATATTTTTCAACATATTGAGCAAAAAAGGTCTCCATTTTTTTTTCTACCAAGAAAAGTGCACTTGTTATTAGAGAGAATATACTTATTTTAAGGTATTTTTGGGTTCATTGAGGTTAGCTAATTTTACTTGTTTTGGAAAGCCTTGACAAGCTGAATTTTCTTATTCTATTGGCAGATCATTTTGCTTAGTTCAAATAAAATATCTGTAATTTTTGTAATTTTTTTTCTTGTTTTTGACCACTGACTTTTTGCAGTGCATAATACTGCTCACTTTGTCCCTTTCCCCTCACATGGATCACAACATGATGCAAGCTGAGTTCAGGCACACAGGAAGTCTTGTCATGCACAGCTGGCCCGGTGACAGGAAGCATGACAAACGACCTTTGCCGGATGGGAGGGGGAAACAACATCAGCCCACCTGTGAGTACACACACACACATTTTACTTCACATTTACTTCCGAGCCGAGATGTTCTATTAGCGTGTTTAGCGCCGTTTTAGACTTAAATGACCCTCCACAACAGTAGAGGGAGCCCTGCTGCTGGTTTAAAACAGGCTCCAAAAGTGGCTTTCAAACTCTAATGTATTTAACACTTCAGTTCCAATAAAGTGAATGTGGCTATTCAGTAAAAAGCAGGTATCGCCAATGTTGTTTATTTACAGTGCATTTCAAACTTTAATTGCTTATTGAAACAGCAAATTTCCCCATAAAAAACAATGTCAATTTGATGTCTCTACAAAAGTCCATATAATTTAGTAAAAGTTTGTATACTTTGAACCTACCTACCTACTCAGTGGCCTAGTGGTTAGAGTGTCCACCCTGAGATCGGTAAGTTGTGAGTTCAAACCCCGGCCGAGTCATACCAAAGACTATAACAATGGGACTCATTACCTCCCTGCTTGGCACTCAGCATCAAGGGTTGGAATTGGGGGGTTAAATCACCAAAAATGATTCCCGGGCGCGGCCACTGCTGCTGCCCACTGCTCCCCTCACCTCCCAGGGGGTGTCAAGGGTGATGGGTCAAATGCAGAAAATAATTTCGCCACACTTAGTGTGTGTGTGACAATCATTGGTACTTTAACTTTAACACAATATAAAGCGCTATACTAGAGATGTCCGATAATGGCTTTTTTGCCGATATTCCGATATTGTCCAACTCCTAACTACCGATTCCGATATCAACCGATCCCGATATATACAGTCGTGGAATTAACATATTATTCTGCCTAATTTTGTTGTGATGCCCCGCTGGATGCATTAAATAATGCAACAAGGTTTTCCAAAATAAATCAACTGAAGTTATGGAAAAAAATGCCAACATGGCAGTGCCATATTTATTATTGAAGTCACAAAGTGCATTATTTTTTTTAAACATGCCTCAAAACAGCAGCTTGGAATTTGGGACATGCTCTCCCTGAGAGAGCATGAGGAGGTTGAGGTGGGAGGGGCTAGCGGGGGGTGTATATTGTAGCGTCCCGGAAGAGTTAGTGCTGCAAGGGATCTGGGTATTTGTTGTGTTGTGTTTATGTTGTGTTACGGTGCGGATGTTCTCCCGAAATGTGTTTGTCATTCTTGTTTGGTGTGGGTTCACAGTGTGGTGCATATTTGTAACAGTGTTAAAGTTGTCTATACGGCCAACCTCAGTGTGACCTGTATGGCTGTTGACCATTCACTCGTGTGTGTGAAAAGCTGTAGATATTATGTGATTGGGCCGGCACGCAAAGGCAGTGCCTTTAAGGTTTATTGGCGCTCTGTACTTCTCCCTACGTCCGTGTACCACTCCGTACAGCTGCGTTTTAAAAATTCATAAATGTTACTTTTTGAAACCGATACCGATAATTTCCGATATTACATTTTAAAGCATTTATCAGCCAGTAATATCGGACTGCCGATATTATCGGACATCTCTACGCTATACACCACTGTATATCAAACAAACATAACCAGAAGGTAATGGATCAACTTTATATTTCATAACAAAGTCAAAACTACAAGCTGGACTGTCCTCTTTTTTAGCCGCCCTGCCGACATGCACATACTCTATCACTGGTCCTGTGGTGCACTCAGTTTGCAATCACAAAACTTCCTAACTTTACCAACCAGGTCGCTATAATGATGAGGAATACAAATAAAAATAAAAACTCCTTACCTTATCGTTAATCTTGTTCGCGTGCAGCTGAAGGAAAGGGGAGGAGGGAATTGTGGTGCTGTGGATACTTCCTGAAAGTTTCAAACCACACATCGCTTTTCCATTGCTTTCTTTTGACTTGTATTGAGTTAACATAACTAAAAACATTTGGGTGGAAGAAACGTACATACGCCAAAGCATATTTATATTAGCTCTCTGGTTCGTAAATTGAAAACTTCCCACAAGGAGGGGTTTGTAAGAAATCTGCTTTTTAAACCTCAGACCCAATATGATACTCACACATTCGTATGGACTTATCATGCATTTTACCTTTCATGTACTTAAAAAGTGTGCTAATTTGACATTTGACTTTTTTTATTTATTTAAAAAACTATTTTTATTACTTAATTTTCTAGTATTTCACTATTGTTGTTGAGCCTTTTCCAAAAATGTATTTCTTAAGACTCCTGTATGTGATACCAGTCAGAGGTTATAGCGCCACCTGATGCTTTTACACACACATTTAAACACTTTTTGTTGCCACAGTGGGGATAATTTGATGTTTTTATTTTATTTAAGACCTCGTTTTTTATTTACGTGTGTTTTTTGCAATTTGCTGTGTGGGTCTTTGGTGTCTTTCCATGTCTCAGTCCCCCTTTAATTTCTTGCTTCCTTATTATCTCAGTGTGTCTGGGCTGTGTTTGGCTCCCACACTTTGCCACACACACATGTACACACATGTACACACACGCACGCACACACACACACACACACACACACACGCACACACATAAAGACAACAAACACGGCATCCCATTAAAGTGCTGCCGTGCCTCATAAGAGGCATGCATCAATAACCACAACTGTACACACACCAGTCAAACGCACACACTCCCACATATTCATGAGAAACAAAAGCTACAAAGCAACTATGTGTGGTTAACACCAAGCAGGGAATCATTGCACACATGTCAGACTTTGATTTGGTTTTTTTGTTGTCTCATCAGCGCCATGTGATTTTCTTTCATTCTTTCCATCCTGCTGGATGGAGTCCTTTTATTCAAATTCTTATGTCAACGCGCCAGTGCAGACGCCCGGCATAACAAACAAAGCGCACGATATAATCAATTTACACACAGGGGGAATATTCCAGCGTCAGCAGTGCATTTGCACGTCCCCAGTATTGCCAAGAAATAACTTCATAGCTGAAAAGAAAACACGTAAAGCAAAACAAGGCCTAAAAACACATTTTGTGAAATTATAAATTACCACAGTTTTCTAGGCATTTTTCTCACCTTTTATACACACTATGTAAATATATTTGCTTCTTCCCAGGCTTTGTTTGGCCCTAAATAAGATTTTTTTGGTGGCCCCATTTTGGTCTTTAAAATTACTTATTTATTATCATTATTATTAGACTCCTGAAGGTCCCCCCCTCCACCATAAAGTTATCATCGTCATGCAGCTTATGATGTCTTCGGTTTTGTATGGGGGAAAACATTTTCTGACTGTTATTTGACTCATGTAGGATTCATGTCGGCACCAATTCACGTAAAATCCAACGGTGCCATGTTACGCTACCTCGTAAGCGTCGCAAATTTCCAAATTAAAAACACACAAACCATACGAGAGCACTAAATCGAGTGTATGCCCGTGTTCATGTGTGGAACCACACACAGACTGTACAAAGTTAAATGAGTCAATTACATTCAGGAAGCTCCTGGAGAGCGGCTCGTGTGGACAGCAGGTGTGAATATTAAAATCACCAACAATAAGGACACAATCATATTTAGGCAGGATTTCAGCCAGAAATTCGGAAAAGTCAGTTATAAAGTCTTTATGGTACTCGGGTGGCCGATAGACGACGGCACACAGGACGACATCAGAAAGACCCAGTTCAAACATGCACAGTTCGAAGCTTGAAAAGGAGGATTGTAGGCAGATCTCACGGCATTTAAAGTCATTTCTAAAAACGACTGCTAATCCTCCTCCTTTTCGACTGGACGACCGCAGAGAATTAAAGTAGGGGTTAGTGCGTCGATCCTGCGCTCGGGAT